>NC_134826.1:142128946-142335708 GCF_004210375.1 Tachypleus tridentatus
AGTTATTATTTTTATTTTTATTGTAATCCAGACCTTTTTTTAAAAACGCTTTTCCATATGTATTCAATAAACTATAAATATGCTGTTTTTTACTATAAATGCTTCAATGTGTAACAAAACATTTAAAATATGGCGTTTAGTATAATTATCACAATCAATTTTAAACTAATAATAAATTCAAAATTAATGATCACAATCTGATTTATTCTGTCTTTATTATCCAGGGCTAAGCTAAACCACTATTTTAATCACAGTAAACGATCCATCTGCTTTAAAGCTCGTATTCCGTTAGGTTCATCATATTATTTATTTTAAAAGTAGCCCTTGAAGAAGGGAAGTTGTTGACGGTCCCTATCCATGTTCTTGAGATGTAAAATAGATTTCAAAGCATTACCCATGTTTAAATCATCATAGATATCAGCAATGAACAAACTGTCACTGTGGAAAATCAAATTAAAAATGGGTAAATTATGTACATTTATTACTGTATTCAGTAATTTTTTTTATTTAAAGGAAATAAAAAGAAGTTTTATTATCAGAATATGAAACAGAATAGAATTATTATATAAGTATTTGTCACTTTATTTAGTTTAAAATATATTTTATATTGATGCTATTGACAGACTACAACCTTTATAATACTTGACAAAAATTAAAGAAAGAAAGAAAATAAAAGCATTCCTTACAATGTATTGTGACACATTCATACCACACAAACTAGTTTTACAGGGTTTTATTTTGGTAACCTGCTGTAAGCACACTTGCGTCTCAAATCAGAAACTGGCAATCAAAATAACAGTTACTTATTATTTTTAAATTTTCTATATCTTCAGTTTTCCTCTTTAAATTGCCCTGTAATTACTCTGTAATTAAATTCGAAGTGGAAATTAAAACAAGATTGGATGATACAAGTGTTTGGAGCATAAACTGAAAGATGAATGTTTTTTTCAAGTCATATTGCAGATCCTAAAATACATGATTTACATATTATGCACTCAGGTAGTTTTATAACATAATGATAAATGTATCATTTCATTTTCAGTGTATTGTTGCATTACGAATTACGCTGATTGCAAGAAGGTGAATTTCTCTCATAAAAATTTACTTGAAAAGTTGAACCAAACAGCGTGCAACTAAATTTATACAAAAGTAACATGCCACACTTATTATGTAGAACATTTTGAATTTTAATCCATATAATTTGTTTGAAATAAAAAAATGTACTGAAAATACACTGTTTTAATGACACGGTGTTATGCCAGTGTGTTTTTCTGTAAGAATCCCTATTATAACTTCTATTACGTTATCAAGTAGTTTATGCAACACATGATTTAGAAAATAAATTAATATTGTCTTTAAGAAAGTGTAGATGACATTTAGGTTACTTTTCACCGCCAGCTTACAGACACTTTGATCAAGACGAAGTAGTGGAGGTTTGATGTTTGATTGGTTGGTTGATGCTGGTTTTAAGATACAAAGCACCAGATCTATCTATACCAGACAGTCTATTACTTTGGTGATCCTCTAGTAGCAGTATGTCTGTGGACTTACAACGCTAGAAACCTGGTTTTGATACCCGTTGTGGGCAGAGCACAGATAACCCATTGTGCAGCTTGCTTTTAATTGCAAACAAACAATAATTTGGTGAAAATGTTAAAATAAGAGATATAAAATTGGACAAAATGTAGAAAAATAAATTTAAAAGTCATTTTCTATGTAAAGCAAAGTAAAAGCATTACGTTGAGAGAAAAGACCAATGGCCTAAAAAAACATGAACAGCCTGGTGTCATCAACATCAAAAAATAACCCTGGAGATAACACATGCTGAAATGTTTGCAACCAAGATAACACATGCTGAAATGTTTGCAACCATAACGACATAAAAGTAAAAGATATATAAATGTGACTTAAATGTCGTAAACACTACGCACTGGTGGATTAAACACTTGTAAAATAAAATGTTGAGTTATGGAACTATGGCCAATACACAGCCTAGATAAAACAAATTTCACATTCAAATCGTTATAGAAACCAGATGGTCAAACAACAGCAGTAGATGTTATATGGAAAATAGCTTTATAAACAAGTTCAATTCAAATCAACTGTTAAAAGCTTTGATTTAGTGAGAACACAATATATTTCAGCATATATATTATACATTCATTTTCCAAGAAGAGGAGGAGAGGATGCAAAAAATATTTAGTACAATGTACACTTGAAACGAACCTGCTTAACATGTGGAATAAATGTAAACTTACACTCAAAGTGACCTAGAGACTAACTGTTACGTTTGTCTCAGAAATCACTGTAATACCTGTACCATCCATATGGAACTCTGAATCAGAGTGCAATTTTCATTGGTAGCTGAAATGCACTCCACAAACAGTTTTAGAAGTTAATAAAGTGAAACCGTTTGCTGTGGTTTATCCCATTTGCTGTAACTGAAGGTAGCTTCAATGATTAACAGGAAATTTGAAATTCATCGATATAGAAGCTGTTTGAAAGTATAAAAGAAAGTTGTTCAGAAATAGTATGGATTTTAGTAGTGAAAAGTATAACATTCAAGACACAGCTCTGAAGGATTCTTAATTCCTGTGGGAAATTCAAACATGTCAAACCCATATGGACTTGGAGCGACCTGTCAATTAAAAGTTACAAATTAAAATGGGTAACTGGTCACAGAACCAGGAATGAAGGTCCTGTAATATACTTAACCGCCACGTGGTGTTTTAAACCTTATTAATATTAAAAGAACAAAATGTTCAATTTTTAGGAAGGCTTTCCTGATTGATGTTTCAAGTTGAATTACACCGTACACAATGGAGTACTGGCTACGAAAACCATGTTGAATGTATGAGATGACGTTGTTTGATTGAAAATCAAACAAGATGTGGATTATTTTCAAAACTTAAAAGACAGCTTAGTGAAAAAATTGGCCTGAGTTAGAACAAATATTGAGGTAGGTTTCGGATAACAGTAATCACTGTCAAATCTGGTTAAAAAAACATAGGAATAGTAAGGGATGTAAAGATTTAACAACAGTAGTGTCTTGCGACCAAAACAGTCTGTTGTAGTACACATTGTGTTATTAATAGCAGTAATAATTTTTCACTTTTATGTCTCGGATTCTGGTAATCTAAACTATTACAAATTTTAATGAATCTGCGTAACTGAAGGTTTATTTCACATAATAAATGTCAAGATCATCCATTAAGAAATACTTTAGACATATTATCCCTAATTTTGAATGAGTTTCGTTCTTTTCTTTGCACCAAAAGTACGGAAACTTTACTTGATACAAAACGTACTTAATTTTCATATATATTTTAGATATAATACTCTGACAAATCTTTATAAACTGCAACTAAGAATCTCACTTGATATAAATATAAGGTACTTGTGCAACGTTATTCAAGAAAAAACGCTTAAATTTAACGACAAAGTTTTGCTCACCCCTACGCAAAAGTCACGTAACCTGTCGGTCTAACATTTTTATTACAGTATCACCCAAAAGTAAAAGTGGATTTCTTTTTAAGTTTGTTTGTTTTTTGTCATTCGGACTGTAGCAGGCTGATTTAGGTCTGCAAAACTATTACATCAAAGGACGTGTAGATGCGTAAGAAAAGTATTAGCCAAGCAAGCAACTAGCAGCAAGCTCAATTTTTCAAAATAATTATGAGTGAACAGTTATTACATATCATTCATTTCAACTTTTAAGCAGAAATTTGGAAAATTGTATGAAGTTATCTTGATTAAAGTAATTAGTGCGAATTATAATACTCGATATGACTTTACTGAGTGCATGTAGGTGGATGACAAATTGTTAAGTATAGTGATGACAAATCACGTTAGAAAAAAAGAAAGTTATTGACACTGTTTTAGAGAAAACAACAACATATATATTATAAATATTCCTAATTTTGTTTGTAAAAACAATTTGTTTTGTTCTGTAAAGTATAGATCTTTTCCAGATAATAAGGTTGCGATAATGATGGTTACTTTCGAGTGGAACTTTTCTACTTGTTGTGTATTGTTGGTGCGTATTGACTAAAAGTCATAATATTCAACCAAAACCATTTTAGGTGTGAAAAGGTTTAAACAAAAAGGATTGAATGTGTCACTTAAAACAATGAAACTAAAATTGGCAGCCAAATTGGTAACCACACTTACAGTATTGATAAGAATTTTACAGTGAATATTAATTCATTAGTTAGAATAAGCCACGTATTCTGTTTTATCAATCACCATGCCCTAAGTTGAACAAAACCACGGTCTAGCACCTGAAGTAAGTTTTTGATTAAATAATGAAAATCATATGGTTCAACTAATGTATTGTTCTACCAAATAAGAATTGTCTATTACAGGTATAGTGAATATAATCTTGAAAAGGTAACAGTGATTTAAGGCTCATAACTTGACGCCCAAGAAGACAGGGTCAGAGATTGAAGTACTGGAATAATGATAAAACCTCCTTCCAAGGGTGCTGCAATACCTGTAAATTAGAAACATGTTGAGCAAAGGAATAAAATATTAAAAAGAGCATGAAGACTTAGCTTCCCGCTAAATGCTCAAACTTTGTCCCAAACTACCTTGTAACTAGTGGTCAAAGACATATTTGAAGTATATTTAATCCAAGATTCCTTCTGGCTCTGTCATTTCTCCTACTGAGAGGGCATGTTGTGAAGAATAGAATATTTGTAAACGACATCACAAATCTTGTTCTGAGTCTTCCATGACTCGTGGAATTCAAGGGTCTATCGTGAACTGGAATATCATGAAAATGTATTGAGGTTCTATGAATCATATGAACAGCAGCTATGATAGTACTATCAGTTACTGCCTCCGCACAATCTTTAACATGGGAAGAAATTAACGACAGCAGGTTACAGTTCCAAGAAAGTAGTGAAGGAGAATCAGTCAGCCTGCTCAAGCATCCACCGTGGCACACGAGTTGAGTGATGTAAATCTCAGCTTACCTTTATTGGAATGATGAAGAAATGATCAATGCCTTGTGGGTCATTGTCAGCGTTCCATGAAAAATAAGAAAACACATCAATAACAGTAAACGACTAACTAAATGTCTGAGTAAATGTAAATGATTCAGTATTGAAAAGAGAAAGGTGTGATTTAACCCTAGCAATTAATGTTGGCACCACATTATACTGGATTGTGTTTACTGAAAGTTCCCAAAATAAAGAATTCCAATAACAACTGTTCAATAAGATCATTAATAATCCTCTTCTAGAATAGGTAAAATAACAAATAGTAATGGTATTAATTGTAAAGACACGGATGGCAACAGCCTCCACTGGTATATTGAATAACACAGCAGACATGATGGTTTACATGCTGGTAAACCAGCAGTGACACACCCTCTTCAACTCGCCAATCACATCATTTGTCTTTCCTGTACAAGGAAAATTGCCATAAGGTGACATCATCGGCAGGTCTTAAAAATGTCTCTTGTAAGAAAGGACACGAATGACGATAAGAATGAATCAAGGTTTTAGTATCAGTCAGGTTAGAATGAATATCTCAACAATTGTAATCCATTAAAGTGGCTACTTTCATTTTGAAGTAGTGAAAGAGCTGTGTGGAAAGCCATTTTGTGTTCACGACTGTGGCATTTTAGTCCATTAGAAAGAGGACTGTTGATCTTCATAGACCATACCTTGGGTTGACGAAGCAGATCCTTGTCAGACGAATGAGAATCCATTAAGTGAGTTCATGAATTGTTCCTTGGGACTAAGTGAGGGGGCGAGTATCCACTGGATACTCCCATAGGGATGGAGACTGGAACTAACACAGTGTAGTCAATTTGGCAGTCTTAGCTATTGTGGTCTATGCAACCACAAAAAAGCACAAGACAAAAATATCATGACGAAATGTTTTCAAGTTATCAAATCACTTGAACTAGAAACATAGGAAGGATTTATAATATAAGACCTCACCTTACAGTCCATATAACATGCCATCCATGCATGGCCATATTCCAATCTTTGATTTTATATTTCATTTTAATTTATTTTTGCCTATGAATAAAGAGAAATATTCAGTACTCACTGATCCCACCTACTGTAACTCCTACAAGAAAACGTACTACACTGCCAAAATAAAAACCACAATTACACCAGGATTTTGTAGGGACTATACCCGAATACCCACCCTCTGAGTATGTCTAGTACTAGCACATAGTTAACTCTAGAAGCATTGAACCATCTGATTAATCCTGAAGAGGTAACCTATAGTTATCTGTCTATAGGAATTCAAGGTGAACGTAGTATATTGCATGCCTTTGAGACCACTTAACAAGTATAGTCTTCTCCTCCTCTTCATAGATCGTCACGCACGGTAAACACTTCAATGGATGTTTAGATTCTAGAGGAGGTAAGCTGTACAAACAAAACTTCACCACAAATAGAAATCCACATTGATGGAGGTTTAAAAGCTTATAAAGATTTATACTCCAATTTTCATGTCAGTTTATATCATCATGTTTGTATGATTGTTTTCAAAGTTGTTGGGTTTTTCTGTATGAAAAAAGCAGTTAAGCTATTAAGCAAGCTAGTTTCATCATTTTTTCACCTAATGATATGTTTATGAGAATTATTCAGTTTCATCATTTTTTCACCTAATGATATGTTTATGAGAATTATTCAGTTTCATCATTTTTTTCACCTAATGATATGTTTATGAGAATTATTCAGTTTCATCATTTTTTTCACCTAATGATATGTTTATGAGAATTATTCAGTGCTAGTTCCTTTCCTACTAACCACTACATTCATTCATTTTGATGAAGCAGCATAATTCTGCTTAGACACCGGATGTGTTGATAAAATTACTTCTGAGAAAAAGTAATCGTAAACTTACACTGATAATTATTAATTTCTAAATATATAATATAAAGAAAAATAGAAGAGTCTAAAAAATAATAATATGAATATACTATTTCGACACTATTCATAACAACATTTGTCCTTTATTATAGTATTGCTTGAAAGTCACTATGAGCAATAAATATTTAATGCTAAGCAAAGAATCTTATTGCGTAATGAAAAAGTGTATTAAATTATTGTATTTTGAAGAATTATTTCATACTGTTCGAAATATTTATTATTTTTGAAAATACAACCTTCGAAATAAAGTACTTACATTATCTTGATAATTCTCTATCTGCGTTAAACTGTAGTGTCGCATACTCAGTGGGAACATCTTTCCTAAAAGTAGGTATTTTACTACTATTAGGTAAGGATAAGTCAGCGTACACCAAGCCTTCGTTAGCTTTTGCTGTGGTTGAAGAACAAAGCTAAAAGAAAAGAGTGCATGCTCGTGCTTTGCAGTTAGTCCAGGTTAAATAGTTTCGGTGAGACATCATTCTCTGAGATCATATGTGTGTTACATAACCAACTGAGGCTACTTTATCACCACACGAAATGAGCAACTTTGTATTAAGCTTAAGGTTCATATTTTACTGATTGACGACATAATCAAAATAGACTAATGCATAGGGGATATAGTCTAAATGAATACAGTTCTCGTACTGTTTTTTGATAAACTACTACATTGAAAATGTATTAAGCAAAAGCAATGTTTTTGCTCATATCATGATATATGATACATAATAATTAAGCAGCTTAGGCATAAATTATACTAAATTTCTTAGTATAAATGTTGTATCGAACTTACTTCATTTATTGATTTGAAAGTCTTTTCACTTTTATGGATTTATGGGCTTTTACTCTATATTAATTACAGTTCTTTGTATATATTATATGCAAAACGGCTCGTTGGGTTGAAAAATATTTTACGTAGAAGAGCGAACAACGTTTCGACCTTCTTCGGTCACCGTCAGGTTCACAAAGAAAGAGGTAATGAGCGTTGTTCGCTCTTCTATGTAAAATATTTTCTCAACGCAAACGAGCCGTTTTTGCATATAAATTTCTCAACAAGTGGGTTTCTCGACATCACTGATTATTAGTTCTTTGTATAGTTTTTGGTATATTTTTGGGAATTGCCTTTGTAACTTCGAAATTTGAGGAAACGCCTTGAAAACATATTATATGTTTTCTTATGTGCAATATCATTTTAAGTTAAACTTTCAAATTAAACTTCGTTATATAGTCATGATTACACAATAAAGGTAAACCAAAGCCTCGCCTCTCTTTTTTAGTCATAAGGTCCTGTCACAACACGTTGCCATTACACAGTTCAGGTAGCGTGAAACACACAGATGGTCCTGTGTTTAAAAACTTTCATTTGTTTTAAGACACGAGATATTGTTTACCAATGATTTTGAAAGCTTGAGCTTTCGTCATACATACCTAACTCTACATAAAACTTAACAAAGTGATAAATATTATGTATACAGGTATTAACTATTGACATAGATGTGAATAGTTAGTATCTGTATACGTGTATGATATAGAATCAGTGGCAATTTTTAACGAGAATGGCTTTAATTCCCAAGAGTTTCTTACAACTATTTATTACCTCTGGCAGCGAACTATTGTTGTGAGTTGTTGCAAACAGGAGATTTCATTTTAGGATGTTTAACTTCAGTTTCTTAAAAGTAAGTTAACAAGAAACTGTATATCTGATGTTTGTAAGACCGTTTTGGGATGGAAGTGTAAGTCTACCATTAACATTAAAACACTGAGTTAGGTACAAATTACATTTAACAGGAGGATATTACCATAATCATGCATTAAGTATTTTGATAAGCTTGTTCATGTGTATGGAGCACAGGTTTTAATTACCAAGAAATTATTTTAAAAAGCAACAAAATGTTAGTAGCTGCACTCATAGAGACATAAAAGTTATGAGTAAATGTTGGTATAAAAATCGTGAATAAATATATTATAGCAACACCAACAACAATCACTAAATAAATAAATATATTAATAAAACACAATTAACGCAAAACTTAAAACATTTTCAAAAACAAGTCTAAACATTTTAATAACATACTTTTATTTATTTCAAACACTTAGAAACTGAAATATATTTCTAGAGTCATTAAAGCAACAAAACTTAAAACTACTGTAAAGTAAAACGAAGTATATTAACAGTATTTGTTTCCGAGTAATGGAAGATGTATTCACAAATAGTGTTCGATATTAGAAAAAAGTAAAAAAATTGAAATAATGTACAATTCCTAAAACAAATCCACATCAACAAAAGCTTATTTTAAATTACATCTGAAGTACTTTCTTGTAATAACAAATATTCTTCAGTAAACAAAATCTTTACTTGTTTTTCATTTAATCTTTTCTTTTCTTTATGTTAAAAGGTAATAAATAGCCGTGAAAACATCAAAAATACAATTTTTATTTTGATATGCATACTACATGGCTTATTTGTAACAACCCCATAAAATTAGTTTTGTTTTTTTATAGTATTTTGTCAGAATTTCTTAGTTTATTTTGATTAGTATTTCCCCTTTATTTAGCTCCTTATTTTCTAGCATCATTTTAGTGGCTTCTGAGATGTCCAGCTTCACAACCAAACAAATGGATACGACAGTTTGAGATTTTATTAAGTACTTTACTACTGCGGGCTTTATTCTACCTGTCATTACACTATATTTTACTGTTTAACTCAATACTTTCTCTGATCTCAACGATTACATTTTATTTCATGAGCCTATCATTAAATATAATTTTTCAACAAAACTATGAAACTACACATCAACTTACATTGTATTTTAAATTAGTATGAAACGTTTATATTTATGTCCGCCTGTTCATATTTAAATATATATATATATATATATATATGTTTATACTTACTCCTCTGGAGCTCGCTGAGAAAAGGTTTCATATTTTCATTGGATGGCCTATTTCCATTCTCTGGCCCTGTTTTACCGTTACCTGGAATATTTTGGTATGACGGCTTTCCTGGTGGCTTCTTTTGCTTGGGCTGCTAGAATCTGTGGAAAATTAAAAGGTATACTCCTTTGAAGAAAAGAAAAGAAACCTTAAATGTAGCATTATACTTTATTCTTGCGTAAAACGGCATCAGCCAGTGCCCATTTAAGTTATAATGTCTCTCTTTTTCATAAACAGTACCTTAAAATTACAACATATCCATATTCATAATCCTCTTAGATTATAATATATATACTTAAATTATGATATATCTACTTTCATAACCAGAACCCTTTAAACAATAATAATATCTATGTTAATCAATTAATTTATCTTTTACAGAACAGTTAGAAAAAGTTCCTTAATAATTATCATCAAACATTCTCGCCCTTTCAACCGTGGGGACGATATAATTTGATAGTCAATCCCACTATTCGTTGGTAAAAGAGTCGCCCAAGAGTTTGCGGTGGTTGGTGATGACTAGCTTCCTTCCCTCTAGTCTTACACTGCTAAATTAGGGACGGCTAGCACTGACAGCCCTCGTGTAGCTTTGCGCAAAATTGAAAACAAACCAAACCTTAATAATTATCACTTTCACTTAATGATAATGCATAATAAATCAATGGATGTGCTATTTTGACGTCTAAAGTATACATAAGAAACATGACAGTATATATGCATTTCCTGATTAAGAGAGAAAGGTCTACACCCCTTCGGAACACATAAATTTTTCTAGGAACCCTTCTATATAAGTCTATAAACAACGGCGACCATTAAAAACAGAAAAACTAAAATAGTTGAATAATGTATCAGATTTAATCTAAACAGAAGTCATAAGAGAATCCAAAATTTTTCTTTATTATTTCGCCTTTCAGTGGCTCAGCGGTATGTCTGCGGACTTACAACGCTAAAAACCGGGTTTCGATACCCGTGGTAGGCAGAGCACAGATAGCCTATTGTGTAGCTTTCAGTGATGTCGAGAAACCCACTTGTTGAGAAATATATATGCAAAAACGGCTCGTTTGGGTTGAGAAAATATTTTACATAGAAGGTCGAAACGTTGTTCGCTCTTCTATGTAAAATATTTTCTCAACCCAAACGAGCCGTTTGTATATATATTATGTAGCTTTGTGTTAATTCAAACAAACAAACTTTATTATTTCGAATTTAACTCACTCTAAATATCTCTTCCGACATAAATCATAAAATTACCGCTTTTTTACCATGGATTGACCTTACCAATTAAAGGAGTATAAGTACAAGTATGATTAACCTAAACCAAATTAAAAAATTGTTGTGGTTTTATTCATTATTTAATTAAATCTAAACCATAATAAAACTACTTACGACGTATTCGTCTCTTTTCATAATCATTATGATTACGAGAACGACAATTATGAAGACAACAACAACAGCAACAACAACAGCAGCGATAATGATGACATTTTCATCACCAAAGTCAGGCACCCATCCAGAAGTACCTAGATAAAACAAAATAGGTTAATCTACTCATATTTCCCTCTTTTTAATTTATAGTAAACGCCAGTTAAACCTGCATTAATGAATAACACTGCTTACCAATAATGCCTGTAACTTCTATAGAGCAAGGAACTGATTCACCAATAGAATTATTTGCTGTGCAGTAATACGTTCCAAAGTACTTTGGAGCTGCCTCGGGTAAGGTCAGAATACTTCTCCTTTCTTCGAACTTTGCTAACTCTTCAAACGTTTCATTGTCTTTCATCCACGTAAAGTTGACAAACTCAGGATTGGCCTGCACCTCACATATCAACGTTGTTTGTTCCTGGTCGTTTTTGCTTTCATACATTATACATTCCGGTTTATCTGAAAAGAAAAACTACTGGGTATTTATTGAGCCTAACTGATTTATAAAAAGGTATTATTTATTTAGAAGATTAGTTATGGTAATAACATATTTGTCAAATCAACTTGTATTAACTTGTATATATATATATATATATACGAACCCGGAAATAGATCTTTACTTTAGATAAACTTTTTAAGCAATTCATATTAAAAATGACAATTTTAAAGGTATTTTCTGTTTTATCTTTCAAAGAGTCTTATCATGTACTAACACATATTGTTCAAGTAAAATTATGAATATTTCAATTTTTTTGAAAATTATTAATTATCTAATTTTTTACTCAACAGTGATAATTCTGATCCCAACAAACATGAATCTTTGGAAAAGAACGTTCGCAGACGAATAAAAGATTATATTGTTTTCACTGTTGGTAGCTAAATTTCAAAGGTAACTTTTATGATAATAACATACCACTATGTAGTTCTTTCAAATTATAGTTTCCAGAGAATTCAACCATAAACTAAGTTATAGTGCTGCATGATTAAAACAAACTTCTGAAAGATGTTTGCACAAGTAAAATATATTTGAACGTACTTATTTTATTTAATTCTTTCTCTAAAAATGTGCAATTTGAGAAATTAGACCCACGTCTTATCAGTCCTTAGAATATATATATATATATATTTGTTTTGATATTTACAAAATATAAAAGTATATGCATTATTCAAAATAATAACAATATGAGGTTTTTTACGTGACTTTTTTTGTATACTTATCTGCTACAGAATAATTAAATAACGTTGTATCTAAGGTGACTATTAATATTAAAGGTTACATTCAATAAAACTAGTTGTGCTTCTTCTTCAGTACGTACACATAACATTGATCAGTGTTTCCATCGATGCTTGCCCGTGTCTGTTTGAAGCAACACATTCGTAGAATCCCGCCCTCTCTCGGGGTATGCTGTAATTAAGGAAGAGCTCCGAAGTATCAGCGATAACAAAGTTTGAGTATTTCCAAATATACTCGCTAGGAGGCCAAGAATCTGCTTTGCACTTAACTTTGTCGGGTACTTCTCTTTCCACGACATCTATCCATGTTGTAGATAGGGTAATATTTTCCGGTGGGTCTGGAAAAATATAAGCAAGATCTCTGTAATGCAATTTAACATTTCATCCTTTTAAAGGCAGCTTTCCCTACTGATTCTCGGTCCTAATAATATAGAATCACTTTTGAAAGACGAACATTTGGTTTACCGCTCTCTCTGAAATATCAGCATAAATTATTAGAGTTATGTATAATACGTTAAGTTTTATACATGAACCATAAAAAGCACGCGTTTTAAGAGTAATAACACAAGCAACGATTAAACTCAAGTAATCATAAGTAATATTTACTCACAACAAGTAACATTATTTGTCATTGAAACAAACTCATTAACCTACTGGTACTAAATTTCCACTTTATATTTCAAAATATAAACTGCACGAAACGTAAGGAACTGATGTGTTTGTTTTTTTGAATTCCGAGAAAAGCTACACGAGGGATATTGCGTTATCCGTCCCTAAGGAAAGGCAGCTAGTTATCACCACCCACCGCCAACTCTTGGTCCATTCGATGATAAACGATTAGTGGAATTGACTGTCACATTAAAACACCCTCACGGCTGAAAGAGCGAAAATGTTTGGTGCGACCAGGTTTCGAACCCACGACCTTCAGCTTGCAAGTCAAGTGCCTTAACACCTGGCCATGCTGATCCCGAATTGATGTGTGACGCTAGATTTGTAGAACATTGGTAACTTCATTACAATAAAAGCATATATGGGCATACAAATAAACTCAATATATTGTTCTAGTATATAATTTAATTATTCCTAGCTTTATACTACTTTTCGAAATGAATCAATTGAAACAAGGTAAATAATTTATCCAATATCAGAACGTTTCTAGATATTAGTGATTAAAGTTGCCTAATAAAAGCTTATAAATCACAAAGTAAAACGTATCACATTAAGTTTCTGGAAGAAGATTTATTTCCACAAAAGTATAGGATATTGCGTCTAAAACTGAGCAAAAAAGATTCACAAATCCACAGTACAAGTAAATTAAATAAATAATAGCGCTGTATTTATTTTTAAATTCATATCTAAGATTTTTTCACATATATATATATTTTTTTTACATAAATGATAAAACACGTGTTAAAGTTAACAAATGTAGTATGTTAAGGTATGTATATATATGTTATAACAATAATTTAATGTGTTTTGTTTCAGCTTAAAAATTATAGGTATAATGTAATTAATCAGAGGCTCGGTTTACTGTTTCTAACGCAATCCTTCCTCATGGTTTTATTTACTTATTTAACTTCATTTAAATGTATTTATTGAATTTCACTAATATAAATATATAATGACAGTAAAGTAAACATTACTATATTAATGATTGAATAATTTTGTGGAATATTTTTTATCAAGTAGTTTAATACAAACATATAATAAAACGTTACATATACTTGAATCGTGTATTACAATAATTTGGGATTTTTTTTATTTTAAAAGAAATGTTTTGCTCTCTAGACGTGATTGATAACCTCAAAGACATCTTTAATATATTTTCAAATAATAAAACACCGATGATCGAAAAAACAAATATTTAGATAACTAACATAAAAAGGCATTATAAAAAGTAATCACTAAAGATGAAACCTTTCGAACCTTACAAGGAACAAACTTTTACACTAGAAAAGGTTAGAAGAGAGAAGAGCCCCCAGTGACATTACAACACCCTGCTTGCAAATAACCGTCATCCATGAAATGGCTGTCTTCTATGGGCGAAAACAGAACGACAAAACTAGAATGTTGACAAGCAAGACGTAATTTTCCAACTTTTCTATTTTCTTGGTTCGTATCTTAACAACAGTATGACAGATGTTTAAAAATTGGCTTTCACTCTAATGTCAATCCCCAGCGGCACAGCGCTATGTTTGTGGCCTTATATTGCTAAAATGCGGGTTTAATTACCCGTGGTGGGCAGAGCAAAGATAGCCGTTTGTGTAGCTTTGTTCTTAATTACAAACAACAATAATACTCTGATGTCAACTATAGTGACAAGTTCTTGCACACAATTGGAAGAAAAAAGTACTAAACGCGAGCAGGCGTATACCTCTTGATTACTGGCTCACGTTACGATTCCATATACTTTCCATTCATTTTTATCGCTACTTGGGGATCCGTTATCTTTAATTTAGCTCCAAACTGAAATATGTGAACGTTTGCTCATGACGTCCAGTTTTATTCTAGCCCTAAGATTTACAATCAGCATGATAATCTACGTCGATCACAAAAGATCATCTACAACACTAACCAGAGTACAACATTAATTCAACTTGCCTTTTATACAATATCACTACGCTGTAAACAACAGATCAGGTGCAATGATATCAGCTCTGATATAAACAACTGAAATCTACTGTTATACATAGGTTAGTAAAGAAAGCACGCTGAAACGAATAGTACTGGTAGGAATGACAAAGTAATTCTTAAGTTTTTACTGAATATTAGTTATATTAAAGTTTTATCACAAGCCATGAGATTTACTCTCAATAATACATTATTAAATAATGTGAAAAATAAAATAATCATTAAAACTTGTCATTATAAACGTTCTGTAAGCAAGCTAAATATTTTATGTACATGATTTTCGAGAGAAATACTAAGCTAATAACACAATACTTAACTCACTTAACAAGCTAACAAACGTTCCTGACACTGACGAATTATTTTAGTACTATAAGTAGTTTTAATTACACAAACTATAACACACAATATAAGTTAACTGATAGCAGCCTTCTGTAAATACCTTACTACACAGTGCTTTAAAACAATGTTTTGAACACTTTAAGCAATCAGTATATCACAGCACACTGAATAAAGTACGCCATGTTTTGATTTAATGCCTATTTATTTTGCATACTGTCTAAATGACCAAGGTTTAGCCTCAGTCGTCATTAATATAAAACTACTGACCATAGTGAACAACACGTCAAAAAGTGCCCCTACATGGCTATTCTCGGTCGAATAACAGGCGTTGACTTCCTCGGTTATAAAATCTTTATAATAAAAGTGTAGAACAGTTTTGTGGCATGTAGATGCTTGAACCCTAGACTTTCTGATTCGCAGCCTAACATGCTAACTAGCAGGCCATGCTTGACAATTAAATAAAAGACGTTCCCAAGTGGCACAGCTGTATGACTGCAGACCTACAACGCTAGAATCTGGGTTTCTATACCCCTGACGGGCAGAGCATAGATAACCCATTGTGTAGCTCTATGCTTAATTACAAACAAACAAACAAACAAACAAATAAAAGATAATTACGAGTGGTCAAACAAAAACAGCGAAACAATTCACAGACTCTATACCTATAATTATATAAATCTTTATACAACAAATAAAAGTCATAAAAGTATAATACTTAATACGTTTTAACTTCATAATTTAATTATCATGATAACCTTGGTCTTGATAATATGGTTAAAGTTACTTCAGTAATATCACATTACTATAATCTCTGAAAAGAGAGACATGAAATTTGATTTGTGATTAAGTGCTAACGTCCATAGATATATATTTTTTATTTGAATTCTCATATAATTTCACTACTAAACCACTTCCAAGCCTACTTTTACCATGTTCATAAGCTTACAACGTTCAATAAGCAACATCTTTTTGAGAGTTCCAGATATTAACGTATACATATATAAGTTGAACACTTTAACCTTCTTCACCATCTCATGAACCCAAGTTCTTTAGTTTATAATACCTTTTTAAACTATCATACTTTATCAAATTATGTGACCCGCCACGACCAGGTTGTTATAGAGAGCTCGACTCGTAATCTAAGGATCGTGGGTTCAAATCCCAGTCACACCAAATATGCTCGCTCTTTCAGCTGTGGGGGCGTTATAATGTGACAGTCAATCCCACTATTCGTTGGTAAAACAGTAGACCAAAAGTTGAGGTAGGTGGTGATGATTAGCTACCTTCCTCTAGTCTTACACTGGTAAATTAGGAACGGCTAGCGCAGATGGTCCTCGTGTAGCTTTGAGCGAAATTCAAAAAACAAGCAAACAAACTTATTGAACTATAATCAAATAGAGATACTTCGTTTGCACCTTTCAGTCCCTATTGGCTTATTATCAAGTCATGCCTTTGAATATAAATTCAAGCCACACCTTTTAATGTTTGAAATTTTAAAAGAAACATTTCATAGATTTTATTTCCATACAATCTGAAAATAGTGACAACAACACTATGTAACATAAATTTTGTTCCTAGATAGTATGTGTTATTTCTTAATTGCTTATGTTGTAAAAGTACCTAAAATGGCCATTATTCCCTTCAATCTTTGCTTTTGTGACCTGGATAATGAAATTTAGAGATTAACCTATTTTCTATATAAAAACGGGTAAATTTGCACATTTTCATTTACATAAGGTCTGAACGAAACAACATATGAATCAAGATTTACAATTTCTTTTACTAACGTTATATAAAAATGAACAAAAGTGTTTACAAGTGAGTAGTTTTTCAAGATTTGCGACTGTAATGTAAATCACTGCCACGTATCAGCCCCCAAATATAGTCTACCATCATATTTTTGTTATACGCTCGCAAGTCACAAAAGCAATGTTTGAAGAGAAAAATAGGTCTTTTCCATTTACTTTAGGCATAAGCAATTGAAAAATAACACTTTCTACCCAGGAACAAGAAAAAGTAAAAATTTTGTTACATAGTGCAATAGTAGCCTGCTCAATACAACCCAAAATAACCTTTTATCTTAGTGATACTGCGTAATCGACGTTTGCTTTAAAAATAAATCATGGCCCGCTGTTGCAGCTTTTCTTTTAAACTTAAGCTGTATTTCTCAATCTAATTATAACTTACGGTAATTCCAAATTAGTTATTATGTTATGACAAAATATCATACTAATACACACAGTTATAATTTTAACAACAAATACCAAAGTAGAAAAAAAAAAGAAACCAATCTCTACATAAGCAAATTACTTTATAAGTTTCAATGAGATAATAATCATTCTAAAACATAATCTAACATGCGTTGCACAGGGACTGGTGTACATAAGTCACTAACACTGTTACATCGAGTTCTCACTTGAACATACTGACCCAGTGATGGTGGTAATTATTAGCACTGGATAATGATTAGTTAAATGTTCCATGTGATCGCAAAATGTCTCTCCTTCTCATTTGAGCAAATTCTCATTTCCGAAAATTTATCTCATGTGTCTAACCAAACTTTAGGTGATAAAGTACATTCATTTCCTTACTGTGTCGACTTCAGACTCTGGGAGAAAATCGAGAACTTGTGAAGAGTCTGACAAGTACAGGGAGTACTTGAAATCAAGATCTCGACACATACAACCATGACCCACCTTTCCCAACCCTTGTATAGAAAATCATTTGTCTCCTTATTCTCAAGGACTAATACATATTCCTCCAGAAGAAAGAAATGATTCGAAAACACTGCACAGAGAAAATGAAATAAAGGCATGAGAAAAATTACAACGCTATTCCACATTTAAGCAAGTGAATCACAGGATTTCTTTTCTTCACTCTCGGCCTTTTGAACTTACTTTATGGGATACTGATTGCAGATTAAAAGTAATTATGCTCACCACATGAGACTTTAGTAATTAGGTTGGATTAATCAACATAACTCTGTAGTCTGATACACGGAATACAGATTAATTCGTTGCAGCGAAATACATGTTTTTTTTAACTCAATATGACAAGAATGATGCTGAAGGAATTCGAAAACAGTACGATTTAGAAAGTTAAAATTTGATTGTACAATACTGATGATCGCAAGGCATTAAATATGGTTAATGGTACGATAATAATCCGAAATTAAATCACAATCGACAAATACCATCTAAACACTGAATGAAAAAATTTCTTGAGATGCAAAATTTCACTTTAACTCATCGTTAGAATCTATGAAAGCAATTGTCATTAGCATTAAGTTGACGTCAAACAAATGTCTAAAAATAAACTATTTTTCTTTTTAGATTCTTCCTTGCACTATTGTAACAGATGTCAAACAACAGAATGTTCAATCTGACACTAAAAATAGTGACGACTAATTGCATAACATTTGAAATAAAAGAAAACTAGCATGTATGCTATATATGTTCTAGTTTATAGAGAACTAAATGTTGATGTTATACACTACAGTGAAACCACAATTGTAATGAAAATTTTAAATGTTTGCTTTACTAAAGCCTGAAGTAAATGAGCGTAGAGCTTTTCTCTCACACTATTAAATATTTAGAAAGAATAAACATAAACTAGTAACATATACTTGTTATAAAGTGCTGTATAATAGTACAAAATGTAAACCCTATAACAGTATATTTCAATAAATAAATTACCTGTATCATACATAATAAAAATACAGTAATTTAGTATCAGATTTGCAAAGTGCTTCTTTAAATATAGGATTTTTAGAATAATACAAAATAATTCTAACAGCAGACACCGAAATATCTTAGTCCACTTGTATAAGGCTTTGAATTAATTAAGCCTTTATTAAGTACGGCCTATATACTACAAAAAATATAATTTGTGTATGTGTTTTGCTTTAGTTTTTTTGGGGTTAAACAATACCGTACTTAATATTATCAATAAATAAGCTTGTTATTCTATTCTACAAATAAATAATGGCCATTAATAAAAACTTTCATTATATTCCTGTGCTAAAGTACTTTTGCTTCCAACTTTTGTTTGTTCATACTCATAGTAAGATACTGGCAAATTTTCATTAAAAACTTAGTATTACTATAATAGGTAATACTAGCATAACATAATTGCAAAAAAATTCATTTACTCATAAATAATTTAATTAATTCCATTATTTAAATTTTGATCTTCTCATATAAGTACCTCTCTAGCACAGTGGTGATCTGCGGATTTACAGCGCTAAACTCAAGGTTCATTTCCCCTTGGTAGACACAGCAGATAGCCCGATGTGGCTTTGCTATAAGAATACCGCACACACAAGCACACATCTCCCGTATATATATATAAATCTTACTGGGAGTTACTTTCCTCTTAGGTTCGTAACTAGGTCATGAAGAGACATTAATTTAAATATTTTGTAACGTACATTGCATATTTCTAGCGTCGCATTCTGCTTCACTTGTGTTAAATATTACTAGTGCTTATTAATGCGTACATATAAGGCTATTTATTTTACTTCTATTTTGCTAATCACATAACTCAAGAATGCTTTTCATATAGATATCTTGTACACTAGTTTGTACATTAATTTTCTGTAACATCTTTTTTTCAAAATTGTTGAGAATTAATATTCCCTGTAATTCTAAAAGTAAAACTAACTTTGCGGCATGAAATATCACTGCATAAGACGAGTAATTTGTTTATTTTAAAACTTATAAAATTTCGATCAGTATATTGCTATAGGAAATATTTTCAACTATTTCATTCTGTTAGTAAGAACATATTATTATAAAAAGTTTGGACGCATAAACACTTTGTTTGGTCTCCTGTTTATTACACTGTAAAACATTTGTTGTTGGTGTTTATTTCTATTTATAAATGCCCTTTCAGCCGTGGGGGCGTTATAATGTGACGGTAATCCCACTATTTGTTGGTAAAAGAGTAACCCAAGAGTTGGCAGTAGGTAGTGATGTCTGGTTGTCTTCCCTCTAGTCTGACACTGCTAAATTAAGGACGGCTAGCGCAGATAGCCCTCGAGTAGTTTTGCGCAAAATTAAAAACATTCAATCAATCTTTTCTTAAATCGATACATTTAATCCGTTCAATCAAAATATAACAGTAGATCATGATGATTCTCCTCCCCCAGTGACACAGCAGTATGTCTGCGTACTTGCTTTACTATAAACCAGGTTTCGATGTCTGTGGTGGGCAGAGGACAGATAGCCCGTTATGTACCCTTGTGCTAAATTCCAAACACTCAATCAATCAGTCGTGAAGACAAGAGAAAAATTATATGTATTGTTATAAAATAGCATAACTTACATTCTACTTTAAAGTACGTGGACGTATAAACTCCTGGTCCCACGATGTTCCCATTACTGCGACAGGTGTAATTGGCATTGTCATTATTCCGATTTAAACCTCCACCAGTGAGATTCCAGTGAAGCGTGCTAACAACAGACTTAAACCGATTTGTTAGAAATTCCTCTGGGTGAACTGTTGTTTTGACAAAGAACAAATCATTGTCCATAATACTTTCTCCATTACGAAGCCATTCGATGTCACATAGGGGATCACATTCGATTCTACAAGAGATGCTCACGTCACTGGCATCTTTAGGTGCTCCATGGATGGGTGGAAGGCTATCGATCACAGAAGGGGGTGCTATCGGTAGAGAAAGAAACAAGTATAATAAGTTTATTTTATGAAATAAAAATAATTAGTTTTAGTTTAACTTTTTAGTATTCTTTATAAAAAATATTCTGAGGCTATATCTTTTTTAATTTTCTTTCAACGTCCAGGATCAAACGTAGACACTAGATTAACTGGAACAAGTTAGCGTTACAGAGAAACAAATAACGTGATCGTCAACCCTATTGTCTGACTAACACTTTAATTACGAGCATAATTATTACTACTTTATTAGACGATCTACACTCTAAATTTTTCAGCTCTACTTGAATCTAACTATTCTTTTTAAATATATAAAGGGCATAATCATTCCTAGGAGAGTAAAAACACAGCATTAAAATGTTCATCTTTAGTAGGGACTATTATAAGTGTTGTACATACGAGAGTGTTTAAGTTTAAAAGTTATTATTCAATTTATTCATTAGTTATGATTATTTGGTGATTGCAATAAGAGTGTTAAAAGTTAATTATTTTAAAGCGATATTTATAGCAGGTTTCGCTACATAACTCTGTACGAATCGTTTATTCTACTAAACTTTCGTATTTTTTTTTTCATTTTTCTCAAAGCTTCTTTTTTCTGGTTGTGTGTAATATTGTTGTCACTAGAGGGCTAGATATTTCTAGGAATTTTTCTGTCTCATATTATAAATATGTGTAGATAAAGAGAAAAAGTAAAGAAAACAAGTGAAGAGAGAGATAATTAAACAGAATTAAACTGCATGATTGTTATTTTAGCCACAGATGTAATATTTAAAGTATATTTCATAGTAATATTATAATAACAGAGATAAAAGGATAATACTTTGATTTGTAAAAGGCTGTTCCAAAGTAACTGAAGCTTGCTGTGTCCACTTTGACAAAACAGTTAATTAAAATTCTGGATACAACTATGGTGACCAGTAAAGTAAGTGAATCCATCACAAATTGTGGAGTAAGAAACAGAATGAAGAAAAATAATTATTGTCATTTAAGTTCTAAAGTAACTGTATGTTCTTTCGACACGAAAAGAGAATTATTTTGATAACCAATAGTGAGACGAATTTTTGTACATACGTTTGGGTTCTTTTGAATTTATTATTTGAAAACAAGTGGAGTGTGTGCTGTCCATTTATTTTTAATATTTATCGCCAACAGGTCACAGTCCCTAATGTAAAGAATCCGGCCCTTATATAAAACCTGACAATTGGATATTTCAAAGTAATTTGTCTCTTTCAGAATGGGCATTATTTTGTGTCCAAGACAAGAGGTTTGAATGTGTTACATTCCAAATTTAATTAAACAAATTTCTTATTATGATGTGTAAATAGCGTTCGCTTAAATACATAACTAATACACCAAATTATATGTTTTAAGTTCTTAATTTTACTAGGCAGTATTAATTTCTGAACAATGTATTAATTTCTTATTGTGTGAGAATTGTGATATTTGTTCACCAGGTATCTTCTCTTCTCTAATTTACTTACTATCCACCCCCTACACAAGAAGTACAAAATTTAAAGTAAATGACTTATTATTATATTCTCATCGCTTAGACAAAGCAAAAATTTTGTGGCCCTCGATTCTAACTGGTTAAAGAGCCATAAAACAGAAAATCAAATCATACTTGTCATGCCTACCTACCACATCTTCTGTACAGTATGTTTCTTATTTCGCTTTCAGTTTAAACTTTATTCCCATGAGAAACATATCAACAGTTTAGCTGAAAGTTTAACAGCTTTTGTTACGCAGTTGGAAAGCCGGAAATTTTGTGTTAGTTATGGCTCTTTATCAGCCTTTGTGCGTGCTGTTAGTTTGAGTTATTTGGTGCTTTACTTAATTAAATAAAAAAAATTATATTATTAATATAAGAAAGTAGGATTAAGTGTCGTTGGCTATTGACAGCAAAAAAGTTTGTTTTTGAATTTCGTGCAAAGCTACACCATTGCTATCTGCGCTAGCCGTCCCTAATTTAGCAGCGTAAAACTAGAGGGAAGGCAGCTAGTCATCACCACCTAGCGCCAACTCTTGGGCTACTCTAATACCAACAAATCGCGAGATTGAACGTCACATTATAACTCTTCACGGCTGAAAAAGCGAGCATGTTTGGTGTGACAGAGATTCGAACTCGCAACCCTCGGATTACGACTCAACGCCTCCTCCTACCTGGCCATGCCGAGCCTCAGCAAGAAAGAAGACCCAGGTACTTTATTTCTTGTATTTTACAATTCATGTGTATCTTTATCTATTTATAAAATATAACTAAAATGTGAAGATTAAAAATGTTTTAGAATAAATAACATTAAATTAGGTAAAATAAAGAATTATAATATTTAATCTTCACGAGGTACTCTCACTGACAATTTGCGAGTAGTTCATGAGTTATGTAATTGGATAGAGTTACAAAACAATAAGATTTAAATATAAATAGATGTACAGTGTACCGAGTTTAAAACTATTTAGAATGAACAAATGTAGTTTCATGTTACAATATGAAGTCGTTCTAGAAAGAAAAAAGGTACTTTAAATCTATTTCGATTAAAGAAACTAACCTCCTATTTAAAGTATAGAAAATAAAAGAAGATGTTTTCAGGGATCTATTGCCACTTGTTGGAGAAATTATGATCCTATGTTCCTATTCTTAACATGAGATAGACTCAAACACCCTATTGTGATTAGTACTTTAAATGCGAGAGATTGGGGTGTGTTTCGATTTTCTATGTAATACACTAGCGACTTAGTTTGTTGATAATATCTTGTTTTCGAAGTTTTGAAATAGCTGTTTTCCGTTGCAGTTGAGTGATTCGCCATTTCGCTTAAGTTGAATGTTGACAGATATTTATGTGTATGACGTCACTGTAATCGTGAGATAGAGAGTGGAGAAGTTTACAAGAAAGAAGATTGGATCGCTGTCTTCTTCAGAATGTGTATTACACATTGACGAAGTATAAACAGTGCAACAATGATGCCAACAATGAAAGACTACTGTGTTCTAATTAAGATAATTGTACAAGAGGCTGGTGACGAACATGCGGGAGTTTACACTAATATATGAGGAAGCAGCAGGACTTGCGATCGAAGTCGAAGGAACAACTGGAGCATGAGAAAATCGAATGTTGCTTCTTGTGACATCCGATGATTTGCGGAAAGTGTGATTTGTGTTTAGTCCCATACAAAAATATAAATAATAACTCAAGGATAAGTGAGAGAAAGAATGAGTTTTTAGTTAGGTGGATTGAGTGATTTGAGCTATTATTGGTTGAGATTTCGATAGCTTCAGAGGTAAAGAGAAATGTAAAATGTAGACAACGAAAGGCAGAAGAACTGTTAGAAATAGAAATAGAAGATGACTGAGATAATTTAGAAGAGGAAGATAGGAATGAGAGAATGCTATGAGAGATAACGTATCTGAGTGAGACCAAAGTGAAATAATAAAATATTTAAGTTGAAGTCCACCTCGTTCGAGAAGATTATTGAATGGTATTAGAGTTTTATGGTAATATTTACCACACGCTTTGCCAATCTTTCTCAGCATCTGTCTCACATGCAACAATATATCGTCTTGTAATGTCGTTATGACAGAATTGCTTATTTGCTCTTATTGGTGGTAAAATCATAACATCAAAGCATATTCTACCACAGTAGACTGTAATATCCCTAACAGAAATATAGAGCTTATCAAAATCGTCAACAACCTTGGTCATGACATCTCATATTTGACAGTATTCTGCAATAAAAGGCAGGCCATCTAAGTATGACTTGGTGTTATTCTCCCAACCAACATCTATCCTGGTATGCAAACAAACCTGGCATTTCGTAAGAGCAACCGACTTAAGAAGTAGAGAAGGGAAATCTCATAGAGTCATCGGGAGTATTATACAACCAGATGATGATACGTTAGCTCACAAAGTAAACCTCTGATTTTGTTGCTAAAAGCGAAGCATCATCGTTTACCTGCAGAACTACAAACATACAATTTTTGAGTCAAATTAGTCACTTGCATTAGAACCGATTGAAATTGACTACAGCGCTACCACACACACACAGCTCAAATAATAAACTTTGCATGGATCATAACCATCCTAATGTACCCAGCTGAAAAGACCATCAGTTCAAGAAGGTGTTTCATAATCTTTCTTAAAATAATGTCACAATCAACAAAGACACTCCCGACTATTTCCAAATTATAAATGTACCGAAAATACAAATGCTAACTACATACGAAATCCTATAGCAAGTCATGAATATCGAAGAATCACTTGAATTAAATTACATTATATGTGTCTTTCACCAAACTTTGTATTCTAGAGTAGCAGACTTTATGTAGTGCAGATGTTCTCTCAAATGTCAATTGCTAGACTGTCAATGTATAGGACATGGTTGGAAATTTTGTGAAATTTACCCACTACAAAAATGTGACAATATGACTCGTAATGCTATTGTTTCTCAAAATGAGGGGCAAACGAATGAAGGCGATACGATCGACCAAGAGGATTAACATTCATAGTTGTGACTTACCCAATTATGCACTGTTCAGACAATAGTACCTTTGCGTCCATATGTTTGCTTTTTGATTTAAGGATTTTAAATAAAAATTTTTATCCGTATTTAGCAGTACCTTACACTGTTGTATATTGTAATAAATGATATGTCATTAAATTGTGGTATACAATGTTAATTAACATTTTAATCAAGAAACTATAACAGATGAGGCAAACTAATAAATATTTCATATTCGATATTATAACTTTAAAAAGTATCTTCGTTCTCTTTACTATACACTACTATATGTCTACATATACTTCTGTAATCCTTTTATATATGTATATACGGTTGCCATGAAAACACAATAAAGTCTGATACCCTCTAATTAATGGTACCAAATGACCAAATTTAGAGATTTGACTCAAGATTTAAACATTAAGTTGGTGTTAAAGGTTTGTTTATTGTTAAGCAGAAAACTACGCGATTAAACCTAATTTTAGCATTATATTGTTAAAGAATAGTGTAAATAACCTTAACTTCGTCCATTAAGATGCATACTTTGAAAAGTTTTAAACATTTTTATTAGTTTATTTAAACAATAGTCATGACAATAATTGTGTGCATTAAGTAAGACCATGAGTGGAATATTAATTATATTAAAGACCGGACGATAAAAGAGAGGGAACGATATATGAAATATCCGATTATAAATCAGTGCTTTAGTTGTATACGACTTTAGGAAGCACTTTGGTTCCGAGAATATTACAATTTCTTACAATAAAGTGTTAGGATCTCTTTCTAAAATGACTACAAATTCCTTCAAGAACAACGTACATAGCACTTAGCATTTCTGAGAATTACTTGTGACGCTAGAGAAGTTTTTTCCTCTTTATGACTTTCCACAAACTCTTCAGTAGGACGAGACATTTCAACACTGAAAGTGAGTGAGATATACTGCTCGTAAATTTAAAACTAACTCTGACAGCTAAAGCAATGCGGAAACGCAAAAATGTGCTTCCCATAATTCTAAAATAATTTCATCACACGAATCCATAAACAGCCTTGAATTAAAGGAATGGAAGTCAATGTGCTATTCTGTCCCCAAATATTCTTTTAGAAAACGTAATATTCAGATAACTGTAATAAAACAAAATCACTGCATGACTAGTTTGTTGTTTCCAGTGGATTTTCTTCTTTTGGAGAAAACACATCCGATAGAGAAAGGGAAAAAATATTTGTATTTATTATGTCAAAATATCAAAACAAGATAGGACGTTAAACATATATCATGTAGAGACATTGTTGTTTTAGTGATTACTCCACAGCATTAAAAGATAAGCTAAAAAACACAGGAAACAGCATTATTTAAACTGCAGTATCCACATAACATATTTATTTTAACAGAAGTTGAAAATATATATATACATAATAAAAATTAAAAATATTTTAGTAGAGATTCCATTGTAAGTTTCAGTTGTCACCTTAAAGTCAAAGCGGAAATATCCCATCTATCGCAAAAAATCCTGACGCTGATGTCAAACTAGCTAGGAAACGTGTAAAATTAATTAAGAGTACACCCACAACGTCTCAATTCCTACTGCTGTCTGTCTGCCAGCTGTCACTAATTACACCACAACGTCTCAATCCTACTGCCCTTTACTGTCTGCAGCCAGCTGTCACAAACCTAAAGTTCTCACAATTCTAAAGTAGGAACGATCATCCTGAAGTGTGTGAAATTTCAGGATGATCGTTCCTACTTTAGGAAACGTGTAAAATTAATTAAGAGTACACCCACAACGTCTCAATTCCTACTGCCCTTTACTGTCTGCAGCCAGCTGTCACAGTTACACCTAAAGTTCTCACAATTCTAAAGTAGGAACGATCATCCTGAAATTTCACTACATAAAACTTCCAACCCACATGTATCAGATAAGTTAAGAGTGGGCATACAGTATTTCCTATGTTATACAAATCCGTTTAGAACGGGCGCTAGAAATGTTTTCTAAACTTTCTAAGTTGAGTTTTGGATCTTTCCAATAAAGCATGTATTTAGTGTAGTATACGATAAACTAAGGAAAAACAATTATATTTCTTACGTTGCTACCGCACAGGTTTTAAACAAAATTTAATTTTAATTTTCTTTTCAAATCTTTATTACTTTCCACCAAAATGTATGAATAGACTGGTTTATTAGAAAATAATGATATATTGTGCTTAGTGTGACTCGCAATCTGCTGGCCGCGAGTTCGAATCCCCGTCACACCAGACAAGCTTCCTTTTTCACCAGTGTTGAAGTTATAATGTGACGGTCAACCGCACTATTCATTGGTAAAGAGTAGCCCAAGAATTGGCGGTGGGTAGTGATAACCACTCTAGCCTTACACTACTAACTTAGGGATGGCTTGAACAGACAACCATCGTCTAGCTTTAAGAGAAATTCAAAAGCAAACAAACAAACTGTTATGACATAAACACTAAAACCATAACAAAATAAGCGACTTTACAGTTTGTAACTATTCCATAAGGAAAGGATCATCTGAAACTGTTCGGCATAGTGTTTAACATACATAAATATTCAAATAAGGTGTCGAAAGTATGAAATTCAATTCACTTTTAAAGAATGCTATTATTTAGTCTACATTACAATAGATTTATATCATTTTTTTTTCTGGCAGCTTGGCGTAAAATGTATTTGATTTTCAAAGCATCTCTTGAATAGTTGAATAGTTAAGAGTAGAGGAAGATATAAGTGGGTATCTCTATATGGGTTTATAACACAGCGAGAGTAATATGTAGTTTTCGGAAGAAGAATTGTACTTTTGATACGCACGACAAGAAAATAGAAATGTTTGCTTACCTTTCCCTATTAAACGTATAAATCCTTTAGGTCCGCTTCCTACGTCGTTAACAGCTGCACAGGTGTAGTTTCCGCGAGTGCTTAGTCTGACCGGATCTGTAGTGTAATTCTGGGCTTTTATTGCCTCAAACATATGTATGTATATGTGTGTTTCACGTGGCTAATGAATTTCTGTTTGTTGTTAAGCACAATGGACTGCCTACTTTCTGCCCTTCGCGAGTATCAGACCCAAATTTTTAGCTTTATGAGCTCTAACTCTTACTGTTGAGCCACATGGGACTATCTCGTAACGAAAGATGGGATTAAAGAAGGATGGCTAACAAATGTTTATAACATTAACATTTGTCAACCTTATAACTATTTCATCCATTATTTTCATGGAAAAATAAATTATATGATACCTTGACATTAAAATATCTTATATGTATGTGAGCTCATATGTTAAATTGAATAAATATTCAAGTATAACGCAGTCCTATGTTCGTACCAAATTCTTCGTCGTTTGGACAATCGTCGTCTGTAACTGATGACAAGTTTGAAGTCAGGTCATAAAGTTCAAATGTTCCAGGTATCTTTTCAAAGAGTCTTGGGGTCTTTTCGACCTGTAAAAAAGAAAAGAAAAGAAGGATTTATTCAAAATTCGCTTCAGTAAATCTGTTTTGCCACACAAAAAAAAAATCACAGCGAATATAACTCACGAAATGCCAGTAATTTCCCCTATCTACCACTACGCGACGCTTGAATCAAACGTGTAGGCACAATGTAAAACAGAAAACAAAGTTATAAGGTAGTATTTTGCTTTATTACTGACTCTTCAAATATTTAAAATTTTTTGCCTATTAGATACAACTAAGAAAACCAGAATTATCTGTAACACCTAATTTCATACAGTGAAATTAGGTATCAGAGAAGTTGCTCAAGGATGTGTCGAAATCAGGGGCGAAGCCAGAAATAGTCATGCTAGGGGTGTCTGGGGCTATGCCCCTCCGGGAAATTTTAAAAATAAAAACATAAAAGAAAAAGCCTGAATTATGCATTCTGAGACCACCTTTTTGGCAAATTTCAGTATGGCACACTGAGGTGTTTGTCTTATTTTTTTTAATCATAAATAAATATATAGTCCTATATATATAATATATAACTTAAAGTTATCAGGCCCAGCAAAGTAGGCCTACAGTCCTGTCATCAACATATAAAATATAGAGTCACTCAGGAGAGTGCAAAATATATGTGTTGTGTCTATAATCTGTATTCAACTATCATGGACAGTGTATGTTCAGATTTCTTGGATTTCAAGAATTAACTTCACAAATAAACAGTGGGTGGCACCGTGGCAGGCTGGCAGCACCATGGCAATAATCTAGTACAATTGGCGACATCTATAGTGAATGATTCACTACAGATGTCGCCAATGGTACTGTGAATGTGACGTTGGCAAACAGAAGTTGCGATAAACAATCATTCGCTATGTTAAGCCTGAAAAAGCAAAATACACTGCATGGGTTCTTTAAACCCATTCACGAGGCTGAACCTGATCAATCTGCTGCAGCCAATCAGGTTGAATCAGAATTGTCAACTGAATTGTCAGAGTCATCACCGTGGCCTTCTACCAGTGCTGCCACTACCACCTCAGGTCCAGTCTGGGACATTGGAAATTACATTTCTGATGATGTCAGCATTGGTAAACAGGTAAGTCGACTCCTCATTATATTAATTTTGTATTAAAATTCATACAAACACTCTGATGAGTTTTAGACTGTATATTCATTGCTGATAGTGATTGTAGGCCTACAGTTACAGGATGTTAGGCCTGCTCTGTGAAGTACAGTTCTAAGCCTTTCCTTCGAGGTTATTGTACTCTCATAACAAACTTTCCTGTGAGCAAAATAACTTAATTAGAACTATGTCTTTCTGTCTCTTTTAGATAAACGCTGAAACCAAGAAATGCCTCCTTGAGAATGCCTGGAAGCCAGGGAGTGATTATGTTTTCCCCCAGTGTCGTCCAAGAAAGCTGTATTTTCAGCATCGTTGGCTTTCACAGTGGAGATAGTTACTCTACAGTCAACATGCAAAGGGTGCTGTTTGTAAGTACTGCTGTCTTTTTGCTCCTGATGGTGCTGATGTTGGAAGCCAGAAATTGGGACAACTAGTGAAATTTCCATACACAAACTGGAAGAAGGCTGTTGAATACTTCAAGGCACATGAATTGAAACAGTACCACCAAGACAGCAAAGAAAAAGCTAACAATTTTCTACAGGTCGTAAACACAAGTTCATCTGTGCACTTGCAGTTTGATGCAACTTACAAGCAAGAAATTGAACAGAACCGGCAATATTTAATACCTATTATTGATACTGTATTGCTGTGTGGGAGACATGGTTTAGCTTTGAGGGGAAAATATGATTCTGGTCCAATGTTTGTTGGTGAAACTGATGAGGAGCCCATCAATAATGATGGGAATTTTCGGGTAACTTTGCGCTACAGGGCAAAAGGGTGATGTCAAGCTTTCAGCAAGCCTTAAGAGTACAAAGAGGAATGCTACGTATCTGAGTCCTCAAATTCAAAATAAAATCATGAATGCCTGTAATGCTCATGCTCTTGATGCTTTGGTCAACAGGGTTAATGCTGCAAAGTGTTTCTCAATATTAGCTGATGAAACAACAGATATTTCAGACATTGAACAGTTTTCGCTGTGTGTTAGATATTTGCATGCCGATGACAACTCTGTTGCAATGAGAGAAAATTTTTTTGCAATTTATACCTGTTTATGGTGTGACAGGCAGAAACTTGGTTAATGTTATCATAACCAATCTGACAAAATATGGTATTGACATGGCTTACCTGCGAGGACATGGGTACGACGGTGGTACCTCTATGAGTGGGAAATTCAATGGTGTCCAGAGACACATAACTGATAAATTCCCACTTGCACCCTATGTACACTGCAGTGCCCATTCCTTAAACTTGGCAATTTCTGATGCTTGTAAAGAAGTTCCTGTGCGAAATTGCATGGGAGTAATTTCTAGCATTGAAAACTTTCTCAATACACCCAAACGAAAGCACATTTTGGCTCTTTCGGTGGAGAATAAAACACCTGAATCGAAAAAAAAGTTTGAAAGGTCTCTGCCCCACCCGGTGGGTTGAGAGGCATGACTCAGTCATTGTCTTTCTAGAATTAACCCATGCAGTTGCAGATGCTCTTGAGACCATATCAGGTTGGCAAGACAGATTCTACCACGCAAGCCAATAAATTGTTGTGTTCTATAACACAGTCAGAATTCAACATCACTCTACTTACCATTGTTAAATTGTTTTCCTTTAGTTTACCTCTGTGCAACTTACTGCAACAACAGAACATTGATTTAGGTGCTGCGATGCAGAAATAGTGGAAGGTTTAATCCGTTCACTCAGAAATAATACTGTGAATGAATTTAACAACATTTTCTGTGAGGCTCAAACTCTGTGTAGTGAGCTTCAAATTGACATCATAATGTCAAGGCAGGCTAAAGACAGATGTACCGTGCTAAACCACTAGCCCTGAGGAGTACTTTCGTATTATTGTATTTGTACCATTTGTTGATCAATTTCTTTCACAAATATGTGACCGTCTGTCCAGTCACAAAACTTTCCTTACAAACTTCATGTGTCTACTACCATCATGATGTACCACAGAACGGTCAGAACCTACAGCACAACAATGTGACCAAATTAAAGAGTTGGTCAATATATACAAGGCTGACATTAACAGCACTTCATTAGCTGCAGTAGGTGAACTTAGGGTTTGGAACAAATCACTTGCGAACAACAGACCAAAATGCCATAGATGCATATGCAATGTGTAATACAGAAATGTTCCCAGTCATTTCTAGACTATTGAAAGTATTTGTCACACTGCCTGTGTTAACGAGCTCAGTGGAGCGTTCGTTTTAACTTTAGGAAGACTCAAAACGTATTTGAGAAATACCACCACTGAAGATCGATTCAATGGCCTGGCCTCATTATACATTCACAGTGATATTAAAGTTGAACCAAACTGTGTTGTAGATGTTCTGACAAGAACGAACAGACGTTTGAGTCTTTCATAGATATTCGATTGTATTTCTCTAGTTCTGACAAAACTTGCTGTATTAAAAGAGTGTTCAATCAGAAATTTGTATTTGACCATTTGTTGTGTGTGAAATTATCTGCCATGCAATCACGGATTTTTATGAAACTTCACAGGTGGCAACTCAACTTGTCTAAAAAGTTTGGGTCCGTGGGGGGTTAAACCCCAACCCCCCTTGGCTACGCCCCTGGTCGAAATTATTTTGAATTTCACACTCCACGTGATAACTTTCTTTGCAATATAATTGTTAAAATAGTTGCTCAGTATTAGACACGTTTTGTATGCACAAAAGCACATATTACATACCTAACACTATACTTCCAAAATCTGCAAACCTTTAAAAACTAGTATAATCGAGTAGAACAGAGGCACCTATAAGTCTATTATTATTATTATTATTATTATTATTATTATTATTATTATGCCAAAAGGTGTTTGTTTGTGTTGTTTTTAATTTCGCACAATACCGTTCGAGGATTAATTGTGCTGTCTTTAATCCATAAGTAACAGTGCTACTTCTCCTTGTCGAGTTTATGGTCTTATAGATCGGAAAGGGTCAGATTCTCTTGGATCTCTTCCTTCTGATAAGTGGGAGTAGAATATTAGTTTCTTTGCGTTAAATTTCGCGTAAAGCCACACGAGGGCTATCTGTGCTAGACGTCATTAATTTAACAGTGTAGCACTATAGGGAAACTAGCTAGTCATCACCACCTACCGCCAACTCTTAGGCTGCTCTTTTACCAACAAATAGTGGGATTGACCGTCACATTATAACGCCCCTACAGCAGAAGGAGAGCATTTTGGTGGGGACTCGAACCCTCAACCCTCGGAGTACGAGTCGAACGTCCCCTAACTGCTTTCAGTTGATTACATAATTGTAACATTCCACGAATTCTTAAAAAAAAATTAGAATGTTGATTTTGTAAACGTTGTTATAATGTAACGGTCAATTCCGCTATTCGTTGGTAAAAGAGTAGCCCAAGAGTTAACGGTTGGTTATGATGACTAGCTGCCTCCTATAGTCTTACACTACTAAATTGGGGACAGATAGCCCTCGTGTAGCTTTGCCCGAAAGTAAAAAAAACAAACTAGCATTGCTTCGTTTTATTGTTAAAAATGGAACCGTTTTAATATGATATTCAAACATTAAATTATAATTATAAAAATATTCTTAATTTTTTGTTTACATTTGTCTTCATTAAAACGATTAAAAATAGAACAGTTGCATCATTTCTATAGTGTTACTGCGTGTTTTCTACGGGTTAAGCCTATATAAAAAACGTGGATACCAAATACTTGGCCTTCTGTGACTAAAGGGTGTTATATCTTCTTCACAACCTGAAACCCTAATATGATAACGGTGTATCCATAGGGATTTGTGGGAATTGTTTTTCTTATGTTTGTTTTATGCTGATTGAACTCTTCAATTGAAATAGATAAGTCATTTCTGGCTTTGATTCCCGAACTATTTTTGTCCTGTGTTCTGTCCTAGCATAACACTATGTAACACAAATTTTGTTCCTGGATAGTATGTGTTATTTCTTAATTGCTTATGTTGTCGAAGTACAGAAAATGACCATTATTCCCTTCAAACTTCTTTTGTGACCTGGATAATGAAATTTAGAAATTAATCTATATTCTTTGTAAAAAACGGACAAATTGTGCACATTTTCAAGTCATCTCTGATCAAGTCATTGAGGTCTCTTTGGTTGGGGTAGTATGGGTTTCTTTCACCAGCTGCACCTCTGAACTTGTAACCTGGATCTTCAACGTCTACCTCCTCTTCTGATTTGCTGCTCTCTTCTGAGGATGGCTGCTTTCTCTCTGGCTGAGTGGGTACAGGGAGCTCAGGGCAGTGTGGCACTAAGGCGATGGATGATGGAAGGTCCAGATACATGATAGCAGATGCATTCTTGCCAGCCCGACGTTTGGAAGTGTCCACCATGCAGAAGTAGCAATTGATTGAGTGGTCAGTGGGTTCACGCCAAGTTCTTGGAATAGCAAACTTCACGGTTCTCTTTTCCCCTCTGTACCATCCTGCAAAAGAACAAAATAAAATTGTTATTATGAAGAATAAATTTATTTCATCCACAACTAATGTGTAAGAGGTTCATGCAAAATATTTTACGTGTGATATTTTTCTATACTATTGGAAATTAAAAATATTTAAATTTTAAAAGGTCTAAAATTTGTTTAATATAAAATCTTATTATTCAAGGAAGTAAAAATTGTCCGTCTTACCTTCTAGAGTTTTTATGAGGTGCTCGCAGGTAAAATGAGGTGCCCAGAGTTTGTCTTGATCCCCGACAGACATACCGAAATATGTCTTGTTGGCTTCACACATTTTAGTAGATACTGTTACAGAGTACTTTTTCGCTCTTGTCTTGATAAATTGGCCGCATACATAGCAGAATGCGTCTGGAAAATGTTTGCAGCTTCTTGATGCCATCTCTAATAAAATCAGATAGGTCTCTGTGTTCACTTAGGCAGCTAGAACTAAACTGAAGTGGTGAGTGGTGAGTCCCTGTATATATATTACTATGGAAAGTTCAATAAAATTCTAAAAGGTTCTTGAAAATTCTCGTAAGTTTTACAACATTCTAGAAAATTCTTGTCAGTTCTACAACATTGTAGAAAGTTCTTGAAAATTATTGTAAGTTCGAGAAGATTCTCTATCGGCTACTCGGCACTGAATCCACCTGGAGTGTTCTGGAAAATGGGTAAATTTGAAAATTTTATTACCAAGGTCACAAAAGCAAAGTTCGAAGAGAAAAATAGGTATTTACCATATACTTCAGGCATAAGCAACTGGGAAATAACAGTTTCTGCCCAGGAACAAGAAAAAGTAAAACATTTGTTACATAGTGTAATTAAATGATAAATCTTGCCATAGAGGTGATATTAATGACATCTTTCAATAAGTAAATGATGAATCTTGTCACAGAAGTGATCTTAATGACATCAATATGACACAAGCACAAAACTGAGCAGAGACAGATCCATAATCATCCGGAGAGTTCGCCTTTTCTATGTTTCAAAACTTTCATGTTCAGTGGCGTAATGTGTATTACGAACATGGAACTTTGTGGGTATTTCGGTCAATACTATTACTTTTGATATCCAGAACTTTCGTTTACAATTTAGGGTGTTAACCTTGCTTGGGTTTAGTGTGAACAGTCTACCTATACTTTCGTGTAATCAAAATGCATGAAATTTTACAACTAAAGAGAGCATCTGTTTACGAGGTGATTCATTCATTTCCAATACTGAGATGTTGGCCTTCGTTATGTTACAATGATAGAGTTCTCTTGTACGTACTCCTTAGATAAGCCACGTAATACGAGAGCCAGGTGTTTGTAGTAAAGCTAATTTTTGGGGCAAATAACCTAATAGTGACTTTTAAACTGTGTGTGTTCTGTTTTTCTTACAGCAAAGCCACATCGGGCTATCTGTTGAATCCACAAGGGGAATCGAACCACTTATTTTAGCGTTGTAAATCCGTACACTTAACACTGTACCAGCAGAGGACTTTAACCTCTGTAATTTATCATTATGTATATTTACTTTTCAATTCCGTGAAGACAAGTAGTGCTATTTTAGTCTCTACCTTAAAATATTTAGATCATATGAGTTTAATCTCTTGCAATAATATAATATAGATCAAGCGTGCGACTTTAGTTAGTCACATAGTTGAAGATTTGTCAGTGACAAAATATATTATTTTATTTTCATCATTTCTTTCAATCTATAGATGCTACTTTAATCTCATGAGTTAAAACCTGTTAAAGACCACACGTGCTACTTTAGTCTCTTGATTTAGTATTTATTATAGTCCAAACAGGCTGCTTTAATCTCTTGGTTTAGTATTTGTTATAGTCCAAACACGATACTTTAGTCTCTTGGTTTAGTATTTATTATTGTCCAAACATGCTACTTTGGTCCCTTGGTTTAGTATTTGTTATAGTCCAAACACACTACTTTAGTTTCTCGGTTTAGTATTTGTTATAGTCCAAACACGCTACTTTAGTCTCTCGGTTTTGTATTTGTTATAGTCCAAACACACTACTTTAGTTTCTCGGTTTAGTATTTGTTATAGTCCAAACACGCTACTTTAGTTTCTCGGTTTAGTATTTGTTATAGTCCAAACACGCTACTTTAGACTCTCGGTTTTGTATTTGTTATAGTCCAAACACGCTACTTTAGTTTCTCGGTTTAGTATTTGTTATAGTCCAAACACGCAACTTTAGTTTCTCGGTTTAGTATTTGTTATAGTCCAAACACGCTACTTTAGTCTCTCGGTTTAGTATTTGTTATAGTCCAAACACGCTACTTTAGTTTCTCGGTTTAGTATTTGTTATAGCCCAAACACGCTACTTTAGTTTCTTGGTTTAGTATTTGTTATAGTCCAAACACGCTACTTTAGTTTCTCGGTTTAGTATTTGTTATAGTCCAAACACACTAGTTTTTACTTTCTTGGTTTAGTATTTGTCCAAACACACTAGTTTTTACTTTCTTCATTTAGTATTTGTCCAAACACACTAGTTTTACTTTCTTCATTTAGTATCTGTCCAAACACACTAGTTTTTAGTTTCTTGGTTTAGTATTTGTCCAAACACATTAGTTTTTAGAGTCTTGGTTTAGTATTTGACCAAACACACTAGTTTTTAGTTTCTTGGTTTAGTATTTGTCCAAACACACTAGTTTTTACTTTCTTGATTTAGTATTTGACCAAACACACTACCTTTTAGTTTCTTGGTTTAGTATTTGACCAAACACACTAGTTTTTAGTTTCTTGGTTTAGTATTTGTCCAAACACACTAGTTTTTAGAGTCTTGGTTTAGTATTTGTCCAAACACAATAGTTTTTACTTTCTTGGTTTAGTATTTGTCCAAACACAATAGGTTTTAGTTTCTTGGTTTAGTATTTGTCCAAACACACTAGTTTTTACTTTCTTGATTTAGTATTTGTCCAAACACACTAGTTTTTAGTTTCTTGGTTTAGTATTTGTCCAAACACACTAGGTTTTAGTTTCTTGGTTTAGTATTTGTCCAAACACACTAGGTTTTAGTTTCTTGGTTTAGTATTGGTTATAGATCATATTATAGATAACGGTCCGGCATGGCCAGGTGGGTTAAGGCGTGCGACTCGTAATCTTCGGGTCGCGGGTTCGCATCCCCGTCGCGCCAAACATGTTCGCCCTGTAAGCCGTGGGTCGTTATAATGTAACGGTCAATCCCACTATTCAATGGGAAAAGAGTAGCCCAAGAGTTGGCGGTTGGTAGTGATGACTAGCTGTCTTCCCTCTAGTCGTACACTACTAAATTAGGGACGGCTAGCAGAGATAACCCTCGAGTAACTTTGCGCGAAAGTAAAAAACAAACAACTTATAGATAATCGAATTCACAATCAGGCGCAGTAACCACAAGGCCACGCCCGGTAAACTATCGTTATTTCAACACAAAGTTTTTAAGTTTCTCAAGCACGGTAATTTATCACAATAACTTTCGGTTTATGTTTTTTTTTTTTAACAATTACCATGTGACCACGAACATGATGCAGAATTAACGATTCCGTGTAATTATAAGATAATTATCTGTTATTTGGAGTTTTTCAAATTGTCTGTGAAGTCTTTTTTTATTGATAAGTTAATCATCAAAACTCGATCAAACCTCTCTTTGAATGTTACATTAGTACTATCCAAAATTCACGTGTTGCACGTTCACTAAACGACTCAATTAAAACTAGAGTGCAGTGTGAAGCCTACGATAACTTGTAAAGGGAAAGATAATATTTTTCACATGAAGATAGGGCAATACGTTTTCATTTCTTTAACGTTAAGTAAACAAATGACATTTTGTTTCGGATGCTGATAACGTAACAAATATTACTATTCAACGATTTTCGAGTTCGTTTGTAGTATAAGAAATTTCTCCTTGTTTTCTAACTTTCCAAACCCTAAAGCTTAGCGATTGCACTGATTTTAGTTTTCGCTAAGCGAAGACCACATATTTCAGATGAAGCTAAAACCATCTTTACTTTGTTAAGTGTCTATCCTAATAATTTTATTATTTATTATGTAATCTTTTTAAAACTGCATATTTTTACATGTTAGTGGTAGCGTTGGCCAGGTCTTCGGAAAAAACTACTATTTCCTCGTTCTATATTTAAATTGCCCGACATGGCCAAGCGTGTTAAGGCGTGCGACTCATAATCTGAGGATCGCGGGTTCCCATCCCTGTCGCGCCAAACATGCTCGCCCTTTCAGCCGTGGGAGCGTTATAATGTTACGGTCAATCCCACTATTCGTTGGTAAAAGAGTAGCCCAAGAGTTGGCGGTGGGTGGTGATGACTAGCTGCCTTCCCTCTAGTCTTACACTGCTAAATTAGGGACGGCTAGCACAGATAGCCCTCGAGTAGCTTTGTGCGAAATTCAAAAACAAAAAACAAACCATATTTAAATAAGTAGATGATATTTTGCTACCTTATGGAAAAGAAAAAAACAACCCTTGATTTGAATTTTGAAAATAAACCACGAGCCTGTTTTAAATAAAGGCTCTTTGTGAACGATGTTTTTGGTTGTTTCTGTCTTTCACAAACAAGAATAAATAGGCCCTAACGTAGAATATTAAGATTGTCTTATACGCACGAGACCTGTTTTAAGGAACAGGAATGGCCTAACTCTATTTCTCCATTCCGTGTTATCCATCTTTAAATATTAAAATTTCAAAAGTAAATATGTATATAATAGTATGCTGAATTTGCTATTCACATTATGACATTGATGTACGAAATATACCACAAACAAAATGCAGTATTGTACTTTGTAATGCAGCAAAAGAAAAAAAAATCTACTTCCGAGTAAGGAAACAAGAGGGGAGAAAAACAATAGAATAAATTACTTTCGCCGGCTTGACGAATCTCATTTTACCCATTACGTATTATAAGTTAAGTCTTACTCTTTTCATGTAGGCTATTTTATGGTAGACGATATAGTTTTATTTTATAGACCAGGCTTAGAGTTTGCTTTATCACACACAGTATTCCAATTCTGCATACATTTCTTTTGTGTGCGAGTTTAAATATATGATTTATTATTACTATAAATATGTTTAATCATTTGTAAGTAAATAGGCTTGTCTGTTTTAATGCTAGTAAAAAAATTACGATTTTTATGTTCAACCCATCATCTACCTCGTGTAAGAGCTCTACCACTTAAGCTATCTTAACTTTGTTATTGTTTGTCAGTTTTGAATTTCGCGTAAAGCTACACGAGGGCTATCTGCGCTAGCCGTCCCTAATTTAGCTGTGATAAGATTAGAGTGAAGGCAGATAGTCATCACCACGCTCCGCCAACTCTTGAGCTACTTTCTTGCCAACGTATAGTGGGATTGACCGACACTTTGTAACGCCCCCACGGCTGAAAGGATGAGCATGTTCGGTGTGAAAGGGATTCGAACCCGCGACCCTCAGAGCACGAGTCGAGCATCTTAACCACCTGGCCATACCGTGCCGATGCAGTTATTAACGCATATGTTCATACTTTTATATTGTAAGACATTATGAGTGAAAACAAAGAAAAGTATGTAATAATATGCGAACCAAAGTACATTGCCATATTCAGTGCCGACGAGGCCTTTCGCTTAACGTCAGGGCTCTTCACGGTGGGTGAAATACAAAAAACAACAACAGCTGCTATGGTGTGAACTAGATTAACTAAATGTGTTGCAGTTATTATGAGTTTCATTATACGTCATTTATAATTCAGAATTAAGGTAGAGATTAGTATCATAATATTATTTTGCTGACGCCAGTTATTAATAATTAATGTTATACTTTAATTTTAATATCACTCAAAATACTGGCGAAATATCAAGCTAGTCTTATGTTGCGCAATTGTAAATCGGCGAACCCTGCGTCGTCGGAGGTGATCCAACTTCGTGTGCCAACCAAATGTTCCATATTCTCCCAGAATTCACTCTGTTCTAACCGTTTGAACATGGCGACGTAAGTAAACTGGCTGGGACTGTCTATCATGAATTGTTTAATAACAGTAGCAAAAGAAAATCACTGTGTTGTCGTCTCGTAGGGAGAGAAAATTAAAAAAAAAATAATTAAAGTTTAAGCAAAAACTGATGACAAAAGGAGCACAATTTGAACTTAAATTACACGTTTTCTCGAAAGTTCCTGATCTTATGATTTAAAGAGGAAAATCAGTGTTAACCACTTTCGAATATTCAACATTTGAACATCAAGACCAAACCACTTCTTGATCGTAGTGCCATCTGTTCGTTAATTTTGAAACTATTAATCTTGTAGAGTTAAGATACAAAATAATGCCTACAAACAAATATACGATTTCATTTACGTAAAAAAATGTATATGCATTTATGTTCATAGTATTTATGTTTCTGAAACGAATACTAATCATATATATTTACAATGGTATAGCCTGTTTAACAGGCTGTATCTTATTATGAAAAACACGCCACTCAGTGTCTGCAGATTCACATCGCCAAAAATCGAGTTTAGATACCCCCGTGGTGAGCAGAGCACAGATAGCCCATTGTGAGCATTGTGCTTAGTTCCAAATAATCCAATATCGTGAAAATATATTCTTACATTAATGTAATATATTTCTTTAGAAAACAGTATAATTTTACGGACTTCAAACATTGCAGTTGGGAACACCTATTAGCCTTATATGTCAATATTCCTTCTTTATAAATGTAATCTTCATATCAAGAACAGCTGTTGATAAAGAGTGGAAACCTTTAGAGGACAAAATATGTGTTTGTTTTCATTAACACTGTTCCTGTATAATATGGTAAAGCTTAATAAAATGAGAAAAAAAAACGAAAACGGAGAGTTTATTTGATCATGAATAGATCTAGACTGCTTTTAAGTGAACACTTGGTTTTACAAAAACGAAAACACGATCACTTTAGTTATTTGGTCCGGTCTTAAACAGTTTTATAGGAATAATCTGGTGTTTTATCCTTCTTAAGTTTCAAAAGAAAGACGACTCGAGTTAAGTTTGCCGATTGTTAAGAACAAAGCTACACAGTGGGCTGGCTATCTGTGCCGTGCTTACCACGAGTGTTGAAGTTAGGTTTTTAGTCTTAGAACTTAACGCTGAGTTACTGCGAGCCAATAAAGAAGTTTTATTGTATGAATATTTCACATGTCAGGTTACCATACATTTTACAATACCTGGGTTGGCATGGAAACTCAAAAGAAAGCACAAAACAAACAGATGGACAGTATTTTTCTCCAATCATTGCTCCTTAATATCGGTAAAAAAAAAAAAATTCTTGAGACACTTTTCTAAAATACTGATAGGCTGTGTAGACATTTTCGAATAAACAATGTTTGACACTCTGAGACATTCACTATTTGAAAGTCTATTACTTTGCATATCAATATTTTCTCTTATGTTTTTATAACCAATGATTTTCTGTTATACATTTCAACGTTTCATTTTACTAAACAACCTATAACCAATAATTTACAAGTACATGTGTGGACCAGTCGTATAAAGTAAAGCAAATTAGTTACATGAGTGCCACTAATATTCTCACAAATAATTAATTACTCTTACAATGTTTTAACATGTATTCGGTTGTTTCCAAATCATTTTTCTCTCCCGCTGGCTCTGTCGTAAGTGCGAGGACTTATAGCAAGTAACTCATTGTGTAGCTTCGTGACAAAATGTTCTTACAGTGTTTGGGATCCATCTAAGCGGAAATTTGGAAGTTACGTATTACTGTTAGCAGAGGAAGTTGTTTGGAATTGTATCATCATCCAAAGAGATCGAAATTTGTTTAATTAATTAATTTTATTTTAAAATTAAGCTTATTTTGAATCATATTCTAATCAGTTGTAACTTCCACGTAACGGACTGGCGCTTATGCACTATTTATTTTGTCGTAGAATAGCTGTTTCTGTGTTATCAGACCGTGATGCTCACGCTGTTATTACCAGTTCAGACATCACGTTACGTCATTTCCGTTAGACATTGTTTAGCTCTCTACACCTAAAGCAACGAGAAACATCAATACTCTAGATTATCCAACATTATGTAACCCAAAGGTTCTGTATTTTCTTTGAGTGAGTGAAAAGTTTCTCATTTATGCATGATTCACAAAGTTCTTGAAACTGTTTCGTCAGTTTCGAAAACCACGCCCTAAATTTGAGGTTATCTTATTTTACCATTTGAGAGTATGGCAGGTTTAGAGTAGGCTGTTATCTTCTGCATACAGCGCAATCTCACACGGATGGTAGGTAATACTTTCCGAACAACTTTGATTTGCCAAGTTTTAATGATGGAGTTAACCACTAATTTTGCTAGAAATTAGTCCTCATGGAGCAGTTGCATAACTTATATGTGGCCACTTTTATAATTCTAAATCATAGAATCATGAAGAGATTTCTTGCCATAGTTTAAAAACAATGTCTGAGAAAGCTTATAAAATATGACAATTTTAATCGCTTAACTTTTTATTTAAAACCAAAACGATTGTAATATTCGCGTAACAAAAAAACGAGAAACAAATTTTCAAAATGATTTTATAAATATTGAAATCGTCATAAATTTTAATAACAAAAGGCCAAAACTCTAAAGTTCGACTCGTAATCTGAGGGTCGCGGGTTCGAATCACTGTTACACCAAACATTCCCACCCTTTCAGCCGTGGGAGCGTTATAATGTGACGGTCAATCCCACTATTCATTGGTAAAAGAGTAGCCCAAGAGTTGGCGGTAGGTGGTGATGACTAGCTGCCTTTCATCTAGTCTTACACTGCTAAATTAGGAAGGCTAGCGCAGATAGCCCTCGAGTGGCTTTGCGCGAAATTCAAAACAAATCAACTTTCATCACATGACCTTTAAAAAAACGCCGAAACAAATTGTGTAAAAAAGGGGTGTATCCCCTACCAATATCTGATTTTTAGTTTTTGTTGTTTTGTGAAATTTATAATGCATACTGGAGAGATTTACACATTGTGATAAAACTTTAGAAAAACAACAACAATGAAACCTTTATACTCCACATACGTATAGAATATTTTTATTTTATTTTAATAAACGTTTCGTGTTTGCTTCTTATTTGTTCGTGGTTAGTATGCGCAACTGTCTGATATATAAATACTCGTTAAATTATTTCTCGAGTCTCGAAACGTGCGTTTAACAATGTGTAAAATATTATTTTTTTTCATTATTGTTCTAATGTTTTGGTATAAGCTTGAAGCAAATAAACTAGGTCTTATGTAGTGATGGAATGTAAGCAGTGTTGTTTGGTTCTGATGTATAGAAATTTATACATACATTTATACAGCGATAATAACATTCAATCAAAATATCTGTTTCAATACCCGTGGTGGGCAGAGTACAGATCGCCCATTGTGTAGCTTTGTGCTTAATTCTAAAGAAGCAAACAGCTAAAAAGCGGGTTTCAATACCCGTGGTGGGCAGAGTACAGATGGCCCACTGTGTAGCTTTGTGCTTAATTCTAAAGAAACAAACAGCTAAAAAGCGGGTTTCAATACCCGTGGTGGGCAGAGTACAGATGGCCCATTGTGTAGCTTTGTACTTAATTCTAAAGAAACAAACAGCTAAAAAGCGGGTTTCAATACCCGTGGTGGGCAGAGTACAGATGGCCCATTGTGTAGCTTTGTACTTAATTCTAAAGAAACAAACAGCTAAAAGCGGGTTTCAATACCCGTGGTGGGCAGAGTACAGATGGCCCATTGTGTAGCTTTGTACTTAATTCTAAAGAAACAAACAGCTAAAAAGCGGGTTTCAATACCCGTGGTGGGCAGAGTACAGATGGCCCATTGTGTAGCTTTGTACTTAATTCTAAAGAAACAAACAGCTAAAAAGCGGGTTTCAATACCCGTGGTGGGCAGAGTACAGATGGCCCATTGTGTAGCTTTGTACTTAATTCTAAAGAAACAAAGAGCTAAAAAGCGGGTTTCAATACCCTTGGTTGGCAGAGTACAGATGGCCTACTGTGTAGCTTTGTACTTAATTCTAAAGAAACAAACAGCTAAAAAGCGGGTTTCAATACCCGTGGTGGGCAGAGTACAGATGGCCTACTGTGTAGCTTTGTACTTAATTCTAAAGAAACAAACAGCTAAAAAGCGGGTTTCAATACCCGTGGTGGGCAGAGTACAGATGGCCCATTGTGTAGCTTTGTACTTAATTCTAAAGAAACAAACAGCTAAAAAGCGGGTTTCAATACCCGTGGTGGGCAGAGTACAGATGACCCATTGTGTAGCTTTGTACTTAATTCTAAAGAAACAAAGAGCTAAAAAGCGGGTTTCAATACCCTTGGTTGGCAGAGTACAGATGGCCCACTGTGTAGCTTTGTACTTAATTCTAAAGAAACAAACAGCTAAAAGCGGGTTTCAATACCCGTGGTGGGCAGAGTACAGATGGCCTACTGTGTAGCTTTGTACTTAATTCTAAAGAAACAAACAGCTAAAAAGCGGGTTTCAATACCCGTGGTGGGCAGAGTACAGATGGCCCATTGTGTAGCTTTGTACTTAATTCTAAAGAAGCAAACAGCTAAAAAGCGGGTTTCAATACCCGTGGTGGGCAGAGTACAGATGGCCCACTGTGTAGCTTTGTGCTTAATTCTAAAGAAACAAACAGCTAAAAGCGGGTTTCAATACCCGTGGTGGGCAGAGTACAGATGGCCCATTGTGTAGCTTTGTACTTAATTCTAAAGAAACAAACAGCTAAAAGCGGGTTTCAATACCCGTGGTGGGCAGAGTACAGATGGCCCATTGTGTAGCTTTGTACTTAATTCTAAAGAAACAAACAGCTAAAAGCGGGTTTCAATACCCGTGGTGGGCAGAGTACAGATGGCCCATTGTGTAGCTTTGTACTTAATTCTAAAGAAACAAACAGCTAAAAAAGCGGGTTTCAATACCCGTGGTGGGCAGAGTACAGATGGCCCATTGTGTAGCTTTGTACTTAATTCTAAAGAAACAAAGAGCTAAAAGCGGGTTTCAATACCCGTGGTGGGCAGAGTACAGATGGCCCATTGTGTAGCTTTGTACTTAATTCTAAAGAAACAAACAGCTAAAAAGCGGGTTTCAATACCCGTGGTGGGCAGAGTACAGATGGCCCATTGTGTAGCTTTGTACTTAATTCTAAAGAAACAAACAGCTAAAAGCGGGTTTCAATACCCGTGGTGGGCAGAGTACAGATGGCCCATTGTGTAGCTTTGTACTTAATTCTAAAGAAACAAACAGCTAAAAAGCGGGTTTCAATACCCGTGGTGGGCAGAGTACAGATGGCCCATTGTGTAGCTTTGTACTTAATTCTAAAGAAACAAAGAGCTAAAAGCGGGTTTCAATACCCTTGGTTGGCAGAGTACAGATGGCCTACTGTGTAGCTTTGTACTTAATTCTAAAGAAACAAACAGCTAAAAAAGCGGGTTTCAATACCCGTGGTGGGCAGAGTACAGATGGCCTACTGTGTAGCTTTGTACTTAATTCTAAAGAAACAAACAGCTAAAAGCGGGTTTCAATACCCGTGGTGGGCAGAGTACAGATGGCCCATTGTGTAGCTTTGTACTTAATTCTAAAGAAACAAACAGCTAAAAAAGCGGGTTTCAATACCCGTGGTGGGCAGAGTACAGATGACCCATTGTGTAGCTTTGTACTTAATTCTAAAGAAACAAAGAGCTAAAAGCGGGTTTCAATACCCTTGGTTGGCAGAGTACAGATGGCCCACTGTGTAGCTTTGTACTTAATTCTAAAGAAACAAACAGCTAAAAGCGGGTTTCAATACCCGTGGTGGGCAGAGTACAGATGGCCTACTGTGTGGCTTTGTACTTAATTCTAAAGAAACAAACAGCTAAAAGCGGGTTTCAATACCCGTGGTGGGCAGAGTACAGATGGCCCATTGTGTAGCTTTGTACTTAATTCTAAAGAAACAAACAGCTAAAAGCGGGTTTCAATACCCGTGGTGGGCAGAGTACAGATGGCCCACTGTGTAGCTTTGTAGCTTAATTCTAAAGAAACAAACAGCTAAAAGCGGGTTTCAATACCCGTGGTGGGCAGAGTACAGATGGCCCATTGTGTAGCTTTGTGCTTAATTCTAAAGAAACAAACAGCTAAAAGCGGGTTTCAATACCCGTGGTGGGCAGAGTACAGATGGCCCATTGTGTAGCTTTTGTACTTAATTCTAAAGAAACAAACAGCTAAAAGCGGGTTTCAATACCCGTGGTGGGCAGAGTACAGATGGCCCATTGTGTAGCTTTGTACTTAATTCTAAAGAAACAAACAGCTAAAAGCGGGTTTCAATACCCGTGGTGGGCAGAGTACAGATGGCCCATTGTGTAGCTTTGTACTTAATTCTAAAGAAACAAAGAGCTAAAAAGCGGGTTTCAATACCCGTGGTGGGCAGAGTACAGATGGCCCATTGTGTAGCTTTGTACTTAATTCTAAAGAAACAAAGAGCTAAAAGCGGGTTTCAATACCCTTGGTTGGCAGAGTACAGATGGCCCACTGTGTAGCTTTGTACTTAATTCTAAAGAAACAAACAGCTAAAAAGCGGGTTTCAATACCCGTGGTGGGCAGAGTACAGATGGCCTACTGTGTAGCTTTGTACTTAATTCTAAAGAAACAAACAGCTAAAAAGCGGGTTTCAATACCCGTGGTGGGCAGAGTACAGATGGCCCATTATGTAGCTTTGTACTTAATTCTAAAGAAACAAACAGCTAAAAAGCGGGTTTCAATACCCGTGGTGGGCAGAGTACAGATGGCCCATTGTGTAGCTTTGTACTTAATTCTAAAGAAACAAACAGCTAAAAAGCGGGTTTCAATACCCGTGGTGGGCAGAGTACAGATGGCCCATCGTGTAGCTTTGTACTTAATTCTAAAGAAACAAACAGCTAAAAATCGGGTTTCAATACCCGTGGTGGGCAGAGTACAGATGGCCCATTGTGTAGCTTTGTGCTTAATTCTAAAGAAGCAAACCTTTAATAACGAACCACAACTTGTTAAGGAAAAATAAACTGCTGAAAATAATTCAGTATACTGTGCTATGGACGTGAGTATCAGGTGACATTTTCTGTCGTTACACAAGAGCCAGAAGACGGTTTCTTTACTGATGTTCGTAGTGGCAATCTGGTTCTATACTCTTCCTCGCCTCTCATTTTTTGGTTTTATTAGCTATAGATCATTTTCCATCAGCCTCGTTCCTTCTGAATGTTCAAAGAGAGGTAGTTGCTGCTCTCACAGGAGGTTGATAGTATATCATTACAGCTACGTATATTGAATTTGATAAAGGAACTTTTTTGTGAGCTTATCACATTCAGCATATGATGGTTTTACTATACAGTTGCTTTGCTTTATGCGACCAACTGCTTTGAGTTTTAGGCATTACTGTTCATGAGTCATTCGCAGATATTATGTTAGTAACATTGTCTACATATTGTCTGTTACTTTTAAAAATCCGATCTTGCTTTGTGTGGTTTTCAACCACATCCTTGTGGGAGGATGTAATGCTCCACCAGCTTTGTGTAGAATATTATTTTTAGACAAAACTATGAATCTCCAACTAATTCTCTTGATAACTATGGTGTAGCAACAAGCTGTTGCTATGATGAGAGGTAACTGTCCATCACGAGTTTTAAAATAGGTGCTGACAGGATTCTTTCTGCTTTATATTTTGCCCAATCTCTATATTTTGTTGTTTAAGCTGCCTTATACAGGTTTTATTGACGTCAGATATTTATTACACGTGGGTACATCTGAGGTCTGGTGGAGATGAATTATCCTACTCATGACTGTACAGCACCAATCCACTCATGAGGTGCCTTTTATATAATCTGCTTGGCTGACAACTGGATCGTTGTAGACCTGAAATATCTCAATTAATGGAATGCATGATATTTACCCTCCAAAAATTTGTGGACAATTTTTGCTATTCACGTTTTTGAGGGCTTTGGTTGAGGTACTTCTCGTGACCAGTCTTAAACAAGTATCTCTTCAACCTTATCTCGTTTTGCAACATTTGTATTGAGCACTGACGTTCATTATCCAGGAGTTTGTGGAAAATAGTTTGTAGATCATAAGCAGGTTGTTTTCTTCAGCTATTGTTTCATGATACAACTTTCAATGCATTAATCCTTTGGTATTTCAGATTATTATGGTGTCAATGTAAGTGACGAAATTCATTTGCTTGTCAAAGTCTACCCAAATACTTCAATGTTTCTTACAGAAGGATAGTTGTGTTTGCAAAGGATTGTGATGGTTTGTTGTCATCAGCATGTCGATTGTTGAGTGTGGAAAGCTTAATTGTGGCTTAGACAGGAATGACTATCACTTCTATTTCATTGAACTAATTGCTTACTCTGCGAATAGTTGATTGCATCTTCTTTCAGCTTCAACTTTTCTATACACCAGAATGTCATCAGCAAATATTAGCACTAGACATCTGGTTGAACTTACAAGACAATCTAAGTCCATGTTGAAGATGGCTGACAAGAAAAATAATCCTTCAGACAGACCAATTTTTGTGGTGGTTCAGTTTGATTGACAGCGTTCGTGCTTCATAGTGCATTTTATGGTAGTTATTACAGTTATAACCTATGCTAAGCAGATGTCTATTTCTAAGATATTTTTATCAGCAAGAATGGGCAGATGGATTACATTGTAGGATATCTTCTAGATCTAAAATTACTGCTAAGGCATTCTGACCAGCTTCAAAGCCTTACCATGTATCAGCTGCCAACTTAGCAATGCTCATCAAGATTTTCCTTTCATTAATCACCTGATGATGGTGTTAATACTGGTTCAATGTGATGGTGTTAATACTGGTTTAATGTGATGCTGTTAGTACTGGTTCAATGTGATGGTGTTAATACTGGTTCAATGTGATGGTGTTAATACTGGTTCAATGTGATGCTGTTAATACTGGTTCAATGTGATGCTGTTAATACTGGTTCAATGTGATGGTGTTAATACTGGTTCAATGTGATGCTGTTAGTACTGGTTCAATGTGATGGTGTTAATACTGGTTCAATGTGATGCTGTTAGTACTGGTTCAATGTGATGGTGTTAATACTGGTTTAATATGATGGTGTTAATACTGGTTCAATGTGATAGAAAAGCCTTCAAGCTACAACACTCTCTGAGATCTTGCAAATGATAATTTGTAGGATGATGATTCGATGGTCTTTGAAGAAAGAAAAAGATCTTTCATGGATTTCTATAAGGGTTTCATAAAATTACAAGTCCATATTTCTAGTACTTGCTTCCAGTTGTCCATCTACATTGATATTCCAACACTGTTTTCATCAGCTTGGCTTTATATGATTCATTAAGACATAGATTCATACACCATTCAGACCTGGAGCACCATCTACAGATATATCTATGGAACTGTGTATTTTGTAAAATATTCTTCCATATCCATAATTTATATAACGATTTATGTAACTTGAGTCTCTTCTGTTTTGATCTGGTGTATGGAGTGGAATGCCATCATTATTGTGATAGCCTTACTATTCGGTTTGTTTCGTGATTTGGAGTCTGACTGCCTCTGCAATCTCTTATTTCATCTACACAGGCTGCCTCATGCTATGATGGCACAAATTTAGCTTGAAGTTGACTTCATGCTTTCAAGGCTTTATCAGTATCACAGTTACATTAGTATTGGATAAACTGTTGTACAAATTGTTTTACTTTGTTGGTGGAGAGATGCTAAAGAGTGCAAACATTGCCAAGAAAGTTTAACATGAAGTGACCACTGCAGGGATTATGCCCCTTATGATCAGTAGAGACGACACTCAGGGTAGAGTTAGCAAAAGTAAGGTCTACACAGCAGCTGCTGGTATCTTGATATTAAGTAATTTTTTATGGTTCACTCAAGTCTAGTAGTATATGAAATTGATGGCTGTACTGTGGAGAGCAAAACGTTTTCACCAGCATCCGAGGAGGTGGTGACTGGTATTGAAGTTACCTACGACATAAGGCTGTTGTCAGATAGGAACCCACAATCTTCAGTATGTTATGCTGTGTAATCTTTCACAAAGATGCTTGCTATTTGAACTTTTTTTGAGTAACTTTAGTTGGGCCATCTGTATGATTTGTGATCTGCGGTGTTAAATTTACCACTAAGAACTGCTATAATGCTCTTAATAGATCTATACGTTATGCATTAAATATTATATTATTATTGTAACGTTACCTTTTGTACATGAATACAAAAATTAAGTATGTCCATTGCATAAAATAACTATGATACATTAGAGTTAGAAGCACAAAACGTAATCACAGTGCAAGGCTCCATTAGATGTTTGTTTGTTTTTGAATTTTCGCGCATAGCTACTCTAAGGCTCCATCTGGGCTAGCTGTCCCTAATTTAACAGTGTAAGACTAGAAGGAAAGCAGCTGGTCATCACCACTCACCGCCAACTCTTGGGCTACTCTTTTACCAACGAATAGTGGGATTGACTGTCACATTATAACGTCTCCACGGCTGAAAGGGCATGTTCTGTGTGACGAGTCGAGCGCCCTAACCACATTAGACCAAACTGTATTTACAGTTATGATAAGCCTAGAAACCTAAAACCATGAAATGTCTTCCAGATATTGCAAATTACCTATTCCACATTTAAGTGATAAATAAAATATTTCTTTGGGATTTCGCACAAAGCTACCAGAGGGCTATCGACTGTAGTCACCTCTACTTTAAAGACGATAGAATAGAGGAAAAGCAAATAGTCAACACTATTAACTTATTAAGAACTCTGAAAGGGAATAATTAAAATAGATACCAATGAACATTTTTATATTTAATTTTCTTATATAACAACTGTTGTATTTTTGATTTCCAGGATTTATGTTATTGGCCCGGCATGGTCAGGTGGGTTAAGACATTCGACTCTTAATCTGAGGGTCGCGGGTTCGAATCCCCGTCCCACCAAACATGCTCGCCCTTTCAGTCGTGGGGGCGTTATAATGTTACGGTCAATCCCACTATTCGTTGATGGGTGGTGTTGACTAGCTGCCTTCCCCCTGGTCTTACACTGCTAAAGTAGGGACGGCTAGCGCAGATAGCCCTTATGTAGCTTTCCGCGAAATTCAAAAAAGAAACAAACTTATATTATTATCTCCGTGTAGAGTTTTGACTTTGTGGAAATCAAAGGAATTTTTGGTTTTATACATATGTTCATATGCGTGAGAATGAGTGTTAACTATTTTTCCAAACAAATGCCTTTTAATTTCTCCAGTATACGAGTTTTTATAATATGCATATTCAGTTTCATGCATAGTTTTTGAGTGCGTGTCTTTTTCTTATAGCAGAGCTACCTTGGTCTATCCCCTCTGTCCACTGAGGTTAATCAAACCACCGATGCTATCATTGTCAGTCCGAAGACTTACTATCTATCATTGTTGCTATAATATGTTCAGAGAGGATCTGGCGTAATCATTTTACTGGTTAGAAATGTTAAATAGACATGCCAGGTCGATGTTTAACATCTGTTTTTAAATCAGATGCAAGAAGCCCGGGAAACTTTAAGTACAATAATAATATATTTTTCGGTTATCTTCAAATCTAGACTGATATTAATGTAATATACAATTTTATTTTAAATTCAAGCTTCAACATTGAGACTCTGGTCCAGTTGAAATGCTGTTTAGAAGCTTCACGTTATTGTGAATTGTCTTATCACTTACATTTCACTTTTTGGACAGGCCTCCATGTTAGGCCTAATAGGTGAATGCACTGAACTTTTAACTTGTAGGTTTTAGTCTCAGAATTATTTGTTTTAATAATATTTTTAAAATTCAGACTGAGCATATTTTGCGTATAATTCACACACATGAACTTGTATTACACTTAATTCGTTCCAGGCTTACAGGGTTAACATTTAACTATTAACATACTACCTGTTTTGGGGCGGGGAACATGAATACTAGAGTAAGGAATGTTAGAATACCATAAGATGTTATTTATTCATTTTATAATTAGCACTGGCAAGGATAAATAGACCTTTACGGAGAATACATAGATTATCTTATACACGTATTAATACATGTTCTGGCGAACAGGATAAGCCTAGTTCTATTCCCCCCATCAACCTTCATCCTTCCTCAAATATTAACATTCGAAAGGTAAATGTCTGTATACTGTTATGTTGAATTTGCTTTAATGTAAGTTTAATATATTCTTTTTTATGAATATGGTACTGTGTTCACGTTATGATATTGATGTATGAAACATACCGTAAACACAAAGCAATATTGTACTTTATAATGTTGCAAAAGAAAAAAAAAATCCACTTCCACGAAATAAACCACACCAGGAAAAAAAAACCACAAAAACTGTACAATAAAATACATTCGCTGACTTGACTTTAACGTCATTTTACACAATAAGTATTATAATACAAGGCTTACTGTTTTTACGTAGTCTATTTGATGGTAGACACCATAATTTTATTTTATAATTTAGACCTAGTGTTTGCTTTTTCACACGCGTTCCAATTCTGCGTACATTTCTTTTGAGTGTGAGGTTTAATATATTATGTATTAGTAGATGTATTGTTAATGACCTATGATTAAATAGGCCTATAATGCTGTTTCTTTTAAATAAATGTTAACTCAAACTTACCAAAAATGTCGTGTCTCTTTAGTATTTATTCATTTAATATATATGTTAACGATAAAATTACCGGTTCTACTAGCAGACGATAGACGCTTATATCAACAAAAAAACTGTCGTTTTGCGCACTTTCACGAGTTGGGGAGTGTAATTTGCACAGTTAACGTGGCAAACAGACAAGTAAGCAAACGGAGATTTTGACATATATGTATCATTAAACATGCTATGATAGGTAATTCACAACAACACATGGAGATTGAAACAGATGAGTTTTAGCTATTTTGGTCTTGTAGTCAAGACGCTCGACTTGCAATCTCCAGGTTTTGGATTATAATTTTCTTCAGGAAATATACTCAACATTTTAGCCCTGGGTAATTGGTTAAAAAAAGAGCTGTTTCATATTCGAACCCAATAAAACAGTTATTTCAGATCCTTTTTATACGTTATACCAACAATGTTAAATCCGAAACTGTGCATGCAAATGAATGCACAGATAGTAAAAGTTCATATATTGGAAAAAGAATAGATTTTATTAGTTTTCAAAAATATTTTGAACCGTCTTACCATGACATGAACAACCGTAACAATGCAAAAATTTATTTGATTTCTGAAAGTTAAAATTCTAAGCAGAGATATTAATATAAAACATAAAAGTCTGGCGATCAAAAATTGTTTGTTTGTTTTTGAATTTCGCACAAAGCTACTAGAGGGCTATCTGTGCTAGCCGTCCCTAATTTAGCAGTGTCAGACTAGAGGGAAGGCAGCTAGTCATCACCACCCACCGCCAACTCTTGGGCTACTCTTTTACCAACGAATAGTGGGATTTACCGTAACATTATAACGCCCATACGGCTGAAAGGGCGAGCATGTTTGGCGCGACGGGGATGCGAACCCGCGACCCTCAGATTACGAGTCGCACGCCTTAACACGCTTGGCCACGCCGGGCCCACGCGATCAAAAATATACCAGATGTCTAAAATAAAGTTGATCAATAGTGGTACGTTTTCATTATTCTCCTCTGGACGTCTTTATGAATCATTTCACACCTACTTGTACTTCTGGCCAGGTAATTAAGGCACTCAACTCAACATGCTCGCCCTTTCAGCCGTTGGGGTGTTATAATATGATGGTTGGTAAAAAAAGTAGCCCAAGAGTTGGCTGTGAGTGGTGATGACTAGCTGTAGCCTTAAAGTGTTAAATTCGGGACGACTCGTGGAGATAGCCCGCGTGAAGCTTTGCGCGAAATTCAAAAACAATCAAGCTTGCACCACTGCACGTTTCTTACGTTTTATGTAGTTCATTAGTGACTTCATTATATATTATTAAAATTCTTATTTATTCACGTATATTTAAAAATACTTCAAAATACGTTGTACCATTGAAACATTTTATTTAAATACTGTCGTTTGTTAGAATTAATAAACCAACTCTAATTCTCATTTTCAGTTATGTGAAAAAGTTAGGACACCCTATGTACTTTTGTAACATTTTTGGATATATAGATATTTACTCTCAATTTCAACAATACTGAGAGATTATAGGAATATAACTAAACAATTAAAACTGAAGAAAAGACTTTTCAAGATCTTCTGTAAATGTAATTCTACAAAAATGCATATTCTCACCGAGGAAAAAGTTAGGACACCCTTCCCCCTAATAGCTAGTGTTACCCCTTTTGCTGAAATAACTTCAGTAAGACGCTTCTTGTAGCCATCTACCAGTCTCTGACATCGGTCTGAAGAAAGTTTGCCCCACTCCTCAATGCAGAATTCTTTCAGATGTGAGATGTTTGAGGGGTTTCTTGCATGTACAGCCCGTTTCAAGTCACCCCACAGAATCTCAATGGGATTAGATCTGGGTTTTGACTCGGCCATTCCTAGACTCTCCATTTCTTAGTTCTCAGCCAGGCCTTCGTGGATTTACTGGTATGTTTTGAGTCATTGTCGTGTTGCAGGGTCCAGTTCCGCTTTAACTTTAATTTTCATACAGATGGATTCACATGATCCTCAATCACCATCTGATACACACTAGAATTCATGGTAGATTCTATGATTGTGAGCTGTCCAGGTCCTGCTGCAGCAAAGCAGCCCCAAACCATGACACTTCCACCTCCATGCTTCACAGTTGGTATGAGGTTCTTTTCCTGGAATGCTGTATTTGGTTTATGCCAAACACGTCCTCTGTTCTTGTGTCCAAATAATTCAATTTTGGACTCCTCTGCCCAAAGAACATTATTCCAGAAGTCCTGGTCTTTGTCTACATTCTCTGTGGCAAATTTCAGTCTGGACTTGGTGTTTCTCTTAGAGAGGAAATGTTTCCTCCTTGCACGCCTCCCATGCAAGTTAAACTTGTGCAGTCTCTTTCTGATTGTAGAGGCATGCACTTTCACATCATCAGTAACCAGAGTCTGCTGTAGTCCTGTGATGACATGTTAGGGTATTTGGAGACCTCTTTTAGCATCTTGTAGTCTGGTCTCGGGGTGAACTTGCTTGGACAACCAAATCTGGGCATGTTGGCAGTTGTTTTGAAAGCCCTTCACTTGTTGACTATTTTCCGGGCAGTGAAATGGCTGATTTCAAAATCTTTTGAGATCTTTTTAAATCCCTTACCAGACTCATAAGCTGCTACAATTTTCTTTCTGAAGGCCTCAGACAGCTCTTTTGCTCTCACCATGGTGCTCACTCTCACTTCAACAGTCAGGAGCACACCAAACTAAATGTCTGAGGTTTAAATATGGCAAGCCTCATTCAAAATACTGAGTAACAATCTAATCATGTGCACCTGGTGTGATACACCTGTGTGAGAGTTGAGCCATTTTAAGTGGGAATAAATGTGGGGTGTCCTAACTTTTTCCTCAGTTAGAATATGCATTTTTGTAGAATTACATTTACAGAAGATCTTGAAAAGTCTTTTCTTCAGTTTTAATTGTTTAGTTATATTCCTATAATCTCTCAATATTGTTAAAATTGAGATTAAATATCTATATATTCAAAAATGTTACAAAAATGCACAGGCTTTCATAGGGTGTCCTAACTTTTTCATTACTGTAATTCTCTTCACTTCAAATTATGCTATGTAAATGAACTGATGGTACCCGATTAACCTGGTAAAAACCTTGTGAAGTGAAAACAAACATTTATTATCTTAAGTCCACAAAAAGTATTGATTATTTATTGTTTGTTTGTTTGTTTTGGAATTTCGCACAAAGCTACTCGAGGGCTATCTGTGCTAGCCGTCCCTAATTTAGCAGTGTAAGAATAGAGGGAAGGCAGCTAGTCATCACCACCCACCGCCAACTCTTGGGCTACTCTTTTACTAACGAATAGTGGGATTAACTGTCACATTATACGCCCCCACGGCTGGGAGGGCAAGCATGTTTAGCGCGACGTGGACGCGAACCCGCGACCCTCGGATTACGAGTCGCACGCCTTACGCGTTTTGCCATGCCAGGCCTTGATTATTTACAACAGAGCTCTGTATCTTTTAATTCAAATGACTAAAATAAGGAACAGAACAACAAATGGAACCTGCATATAGTTACAAAGAACAAACAAAACAGAAAACCAATTATTGAACTTGAGTAGCAGGGACACTATGTAAAACTATAAACAGCAGATCAACAAACTGCATGTGAAACTTAATATAAAGAACAACCAAAGAAGAAAGATAAATGAATCAACTTATGACAACCATATGCAGTATACAAAAAAAGTGTACAACGTTAAATACACTAGAACAATCAGCCAATATTTAGTCTAACAATCAAGGTATGTTCAGAAGTACAGAATTCTGATAATTTAATTTGCACAGTACAAATGTAAACAACCTATTAACAAGATACTCCATTAGTTTGTAGGTAATGAAGGTATCTACATCCTCCATCTGCTCTAACAGTGACTAGAAGCTCACCAGGATAAGTCTCCAACTTGTCTGCTTCTTTTTGGGGTTTTCTGAACTCCATTCTTTGGACAACTAGGATACATTTTTATACATCACATCAGAAGTTATACATCTATTTATGTTACCATAGCATTCAAGAGGGGAAGCCTGTTAAATGATTTTATTTCAATAGTGAATAGATTGAACTGGTACTAATTATTTTGAAAACGTAGAATGAAGCCCATTCACGTTATTCTAATTTTAGTGGGTTTTCTCAGGGATCTCCCATTTCTCTCCACAGCAAATTCTCCAATACTCCTTAATTTTCTGCCCTCCTCCATGGGACTAATCCTTACCACTAGGCGACCCTGTTTATAGTGTTTATATGAGATATGTCTTGTCAAATGTTGTAGTCTTGGTTCTCCTCATCAATGTCATTAGTCTGTTTTCTCTGGATTCACAGATGTCTGTAAAACCTTCATACCAGCCAACTATGAAGTTTCTTTTAACTCCAAGATCACAGCAACATTCTCTCTACTGAGAGAGGATGAGAAGCGATATCAGTATCTCTGAACACCCAAGTTTGGGAAAGTTTTATCTCTCTTTTAAAAACTGAAAGCTTACTACAGTCTTTTGTTGTGGTTAAACAGAGTGTGTATTTTATGAGCAGACCATAAAGGTGTCAACTTACTCGAAATGGCTGTGGTTTAAGTGGAACATTTTGCCAAGTGTTATCTATAGGGATAATTCCAATGTTACACAATATGTTTGTACAGGGACACTTACAAATGGTAGCTGTTTCCAAGTAATACACTAAATAAAGAAAGAAAATTTACAAAGAATGAAGTGCAAGAAAACACCTATAACCCTACAGTCATCCATTCCTACTGGAAGGGCCTTTACAAGAACCTGCATATATGAGATTAATAGTCTTCAAAAATTAAACAGGTGCTCACAAAACATGACGAATCTCAACACTGGAAACCCATCAGACATCAGCAAATGTAGATATGATATATTATAAAGAAAATACACAGTGAATTAAAGTAAGGACTGAAGAACATCAGACAACATTCCCAGCCAAAGATAACTATTAAATACAATCAATATGTATCAAAATAACATGCCCCAAATATAAACATAAGAAAAAAAGTTAAACAGGAGTTTTGCATCTATCAAATACAAATGCTAAAAGATCCTAAAGGAGGTAGCACCACAGCTGGAACAAATAAATAGACAATATCAATCTGACTAAGTAGGTAACAGCTCAGTGCAGTGGATAGTGCCATCAAATTCAGATTTCAAGGGGTTCTCAGTTTCAGTTCCAAAGAACAGTGCTTCTAAGAATTGCATATCTCAGGAAAGCTGCAAATCAGAAGCAAAAACACACCAATAATGCTTTAACATAATTATCTAATGTAAAGCTATCATCACAGTAGAAAGGTACAACTAGGACTAATCTTTTCAATCATAAATATCTTTTAATAGTACACGACAAGATACACAACCACACTTGTGCTGGTATTTCAACGTGGCTATCACATCTTTATTAAATAACAAAAGTTTTTTTGTTTGTTGATAAAAATGTTATTTTGAAAGCACGGCGATTGAAAAGTAACAAGCTGTGATGTACTTTATTTATTACAGTCAAGATAAAATACAAACAGTTATTCCAAATACAGTAAAACCTAAAAGTAAATAAAATAATTTCAAAAACTCACAGAACGAACAATAACAACCTTGCACAAGTCTGATACATTAAATCAACACTTAACAAAGAACTACAGAAAATAAAGATCTATAGTAAATATTCATAACATCAATATATAAGTATTGTGAACTCTTTAAAATCAAGGTAATTGAATTGGTTGAGTAAAAAATCTGTTACATACATCAAAATCACAACAGTTAGATAAATAATAAGAGTGACAATCATCAAAGAGAAAAAGGGCTCCCATTAAGTTCAATTTCATAAATAATCACCACATATCTTTATATATGATATGATAAATGTAATTCAGGTAGCAGAAAATTGGGTCTTAAAACTCACCGGACTTCTACAGCACAGCACAAGGACAGTCTGAAACACTTACTATTTATAATTTCAAGCAAATCCTGAGAGGAAAGTAAAATTTATCATGAAACAAAAAACTTATTACAGATAAAAGATGTTTAAATGAGGCGGGCATATGGCAAGACAGAAAAAAATAGTGAATTTTTTGCATAAAAAAGTCTTATGGTATTTATAAAAAAACTTCAGAACTTTAATTTTTATTACTACAACTTTGTAAATTTGTGCAGGAAGAAAATAGCTTTTATAAATATTCATCAACTCTATATTTTCTAATGTTAAAAAGTTTTAATTATCTTTGGTCCTCAGATGTTTTTCAGTGGTCTAATTTAAATATTTTTATCAACACCAATCCAACATTTCTATGTTTAAAGAAGTAACCAATAGACACACAGCTAATGACCTATCTTGTAATTTACAACCACTGTTACTCCTATTACAAATAAAGTCCACTAAGGTAGCTGTGTATAGAGATATCCTATATAACACAAAAATAATATTTTTCTCTGAAAACAAATTCAAAACTTAATACTGAAGACTAGATGTAAGCTTCTGTATAACAATAAGTATATGCACAGTGTCTATATTGTCATTTCTCATTATGATCTGGTGTAATGAAACGTAGACATTGCATAATTATACTTTAAATACACACACAAAACAATGAAACTTAATTATGCACACACAAAATCTACAAAGAAATTACGATAAAATAATAATAACTTCCACTGTGCTAAAAAGAAATGGTATTGCATCAGAGCTCTACCATTATCATAATAAAACTTAAAAGCAAATTAATGTTTCATTATTTTCACCATTTAGCAGTGATGTGAATACTAAAATGCTTACCAACCTACTGCTGCTGGTGTCAGAAAAACACATGGAAATTAGTACTATATTTCTCTTACTAATTACTGACCAACTTCAACTGAGGCAGAATGGTATGTGTGTTGTGGTACATTACATTTAAAAACAGATTGTAAAACAGTTAGTTGTAATCAAAGTGCACTTTTCTTACTTATTTTTACTCAACTTTTAATTTCAGTAATCTTAAGGTGTTTCTGCTCATTAGTACTTTACGTAACAGAATAAGATGTCCATTAGCCGTATTCGACATACTTTACCCTGAAACTACAGTAAACCAGCACACTTCTGTTTCTTTCATATTTCTTGAAGTAAAGTATTGAAAAACACAACATAAAAACCACTTCAATGGCTTACAACCTTGTTCAGTATGTGTAGAATGAAATAACTATTTATTAAATTTGTACTTCACAAATGTTTATGACTCTTGGTACATATCTGGTTAAAAACAAAAGTTTATAAAATAGCACATACAGTCAAACTAGAAAGACAAGAAAATTTATTATAGTAAATTTTTAGTTTTATCAACTGCTATTAAGATAAAGGTCACAGAAGTTACCTTTATCAACTGCTATTAAGATAGAGGTCACAGAAGTTTCCTTTATCAACTGCTATTAAGATAAAGGTCACAGAAGTTTCCTTTATCAACTGCTATTAAGATAAAGGTCACAGAAGTTTCCTTTATCAACTGCTATTAAGATAAAGGTCACAGAAGTTTCCTTTATCAACTGCTATTAAGATAAAGGTCACAGAAGTTTCCTTTATCAACTGCTATTAAGATAAAGGTCACAGAAGTTTCCTTTATCAACTGCTATTAAGATAAAGGTCACAGAAGTTTCCTTTATCAACTGCTATTAAGATAAAGGTCACAGAAGTTTCCTTTATCAACTGCTATTAAGATAAAGGTCACAGAAGTTTCCTTTATCAACTGCTATTAAGATAAAGGTCACAGAAGTTTCCTTTACTATTATGAAACGATTACTTAATTTAGCAGAACATTTACATACAAAATATAAATGATGTTTAGCAGTAAAAGAAGAGTACATTTATGGAACTGTAAATAGTTAACTTTGTCAAGTTCAACTTAAACTTCCAAAAACAAAATAAGTAAATAGCTATCTACCAAGTTATTACAGTGAAATTTACAAAGCTTAAAGTATTTGAACATGCTCATATAAGCACCAACAGTTCTTTGATAAAAAATTAATAAAAAGGGTTATTGTGTTTTAGTGATGTACAAACTAAAATTTATCTAACACAAGAAACCCTCTGCACAAACACATTGCTTAGTACATTTGATACAAAGAATATACTCTCATTGGACAATATGTTTTCCAGACGAAATACACGAAAAGTATCCATATTTCAGATCAAATGTGATGCAAAGACAAAATTAGCCATCAACATTCATTATATTTTGTTTTTCAGGCAATCCTGTATCCTGTTCATTTCATACTGTGGCTTGTGCCATCCTCAGAGACTATACAGAACAAAATAGACAGAAAATGATTTATTGGAGAGTAAATTACAATGCAGTAAATATTTAGGTAATCTATCTAATTAAAAATATTCATTGTATGAAGTCACAATAAAAAAAGCAAAGAACAAGATATAATTACAGATATTATTAATAAAGTCCTTTTATGGACAACTAAAATTGTCTGTCTCCTGTTTTAACATGTATAGTTTCAATGGCTGGATAGCACGTCAGCTATTCTATTGTATTCATGTATAAGTAATCTCTTCTATTATTATTTTTCACTAATATAAAACACTAACATTTTCCCAATTTATTCACTGTACATCTCTCTTAAAGAAAGACAAAAACATATTGGAAATGACAGTTGAACAATGTAATAGGTTTGCACAAAATCTTAAATATAATCTCCATGTTTTGAGTCTTACAAGTGCTGTAACACCCAAGTTATATATAACACAAAGCTGTATGGAAAATCAATAATGTAAACATGTTTTGATTAGGGAAAGTAATAACACTTTTCTAGTTCAGATGAAATACAAATGAGCAGTTCTAATGACTTGTTTGGAACAAACATTCTCCAGTACTTTTATTGACACAAAGTTTTATTCATAAATATGTCCAGTTTAAATTTATTTCAGAAAATTATATACCACAGGTAGTATTAATTTGTCCTCATGAAAAACTTCATAAAGAGCTAAACAAAAAAAAACCCAACAAAACAAATAATTTGAAGCCATATTGCAAAATTCTTAGAAACATTTTATTAAAATCATTAGAATATTTATTGTTTTTAGTCAAAGCCTTACTTTCAAACTATCAACAACTTACATCAGCAATATTGACACCAGTGAGTCTGGTCACAGCTTCAGGAACTCTGTTAATTATGTCCAACACTTCCCCGGTCAGTTTGCTGGCACCAACATCTCCTTTACCTCCAGACACCATGACGACTCGTTTGCACTGAGACAGCGGGGCTGCAACCTCAGCAGCTACCTAAACATTCACAAAACACTACTTAAACAGTAAGATCTAACATCAATATGTAGTTCACTGTGTACAAGAAATAAGATTTCTTGTGAGATGTAAGGTACTTCATTAAAGTGAGAAACTCTTAGCCAATCATATACTATAATAATAATGGTAATTCATAACCAACTATACTTGTTCCTACCACACTTATTACCAGATTATATTTACAAAATTAATCTGCTCAGTGCCATAGACGAAATAACTCGTCCAAGCCGATCGGTAACACAGTGCCACGGACGAGCTAATTCGTTCTCAATAATACCTAACTTCAATGCTAGATGCCAGCACCATACATGCATTTGACCTACTTACAAATTGTTTCACTTTCGATCCAATGTTTTAAAAATTACTCAATTGTGCTGAAAAAAACCTGGCATAGGAACTGCCGTAGCAGCTGAAACACTTGGCAATCAACAGGTTAAACTAACCTATACGAGATTATAAAATACCCTGGCAAGAAAACTCTGAGCTTATTGTACATTGTAATAAATAATAACCAAATGTTCTTTTCTTATCATACTAATATTGTTCTTGTATTTATAAGTTCAGACCAATATAGGCTCATAGAATATCTTGGCAAAGTAAGAAAGATTTAAGTCTATTACGTATTATAATAATAATTATTTGCAACCAACTTCAATTGTTACTTATCACATAAAACATGGATTTCTGTTTATAGGTTTACTCCAGTCTAATCATATCTAGAAACAGAAAAATTAGAATTAGAAATTCACCAACTCTGCATAACGATAAACTTTGTTGGTATAACAAAATGAAAACCAACAATGTTTTGATTATAGCAAACATAGTTAAGCCATGTTTTATAAGGAGCTTACACAAGAAAATGAAAGAACCATCTCATAATGATGTACTGAAACTAAAAGAAAACAAGTTTTTATTATACATTAATATTAGCAATTCAGTTTTATTGTAAATAAATTCAAAATCTGTCAACTTTTTTCCCCTTTAAAGAAACAGCATCAACTCACACATAACTTGATAATTAAGCCTTCTTTCATAGCCAAATAGTTTCAAATTTATCCTAAAATAATGTGAAACAATTTTAAAAATGTCAAATTTATGATAAGCTGAATAAAAATCAAATAAAACAGAATTAACTAGCAGTATTTTAAGCCTAACGAACAGCAGTAAATGAGTCCGAGTGTAATTCTGAAGGCTTTAACACAGATAGATATCATGTTTAAGGACAATAGCTGGAATTCATTAGTTGGGCCTAACTTTGTTATCGGTTTAAAATAGTAACTGACAGCTATAATTTAAAATTAATGTAAGTATGACTTTAAGAACTAAAAACTTCTTTTAGCATTCCAAAGTAAAATGCACAATTTTTTTATGAAATATTTATTTAGAGCCTCAACCACAGTATTAGTAATATTACAAAATTAGTTTTATAATATTCAAGATCAGGTGAGAAATAACTCCATCCTTCAAAATTAGTTTTATAATATTCAAGATCAGGTGAGAAATAACTCCATCCTTCAAAATTAGTTTTATAATATTCAAGATCAAGTGACAAATAACTCCATCCTTACCTTTGGTAAGGTTTCCAACATCATGTCAATCATAGCAGCTTTGTTGTATTCCTTAAAAGCATCTGCCTTCTTAGCCATTTGTTCAGCTTCAGCCTTGGCTTTGGCTTCAATGGAGAAAGCCTCGGCTTCTCCCTTTAGCTATTGAGTAGAACAAGACGTTTTACAAAATTGCTTCGTCTTTAGAAGTGAAAGTTATCATTATAATTTTGTGAACCATTTCAAGTGTGTTTACAAATTTCAATGGGTACTGAATATTTTGTGTGAAACTGATCACTGTTCTTTAAGTAAACACAAGTTGGAATGACATCACATAACAAGATTATGAAATGCCCCACTTCAGCAGTATCCAAATACTAAACCTTTTTAACAAAAAATAATAGCAATTAAATTATCATAATTACACACAAAATCTCCAAAGAACCAGATCTTTAAAATGTTTAGAAAAATATAAAAGTTATATACTTATCACAGTACTGGGTCACTGTTAGGCAGGTAGTGGGTTATAAATTCACCATAACTTTAATATTTAACATGTTACTTTAGTTGACAAATTGAACATTGTTTCAGATATACCTTTTTTTTGTAACACTTAATAAACATGGAAATATCTTTATAACTTCTTTCCCTCTCTTCAGAGAAGCTTTCCCAGTTATTACACAAAACATATAGTAATGTGATGTAGTGTGGCTCAAATACTGGGTCATTTTTCAAGTTCATTGTATCACAATAAAAAGCTTTGCAAAGTCCCAAAACTACCTCAAGTTTGGAAGTCTTAGTTAAGCAGTCTCTTCTTCACCAATAGCAAAACTATTTGGAAAAATTCCTTGTTGCAGAGCAAGGCCATATTAGTCTATCTGCTTTGTTCACCACATGAACTTTAGCATTGTGAGTCCGTAAAATTACTGCTGTTCCTCTCGAAGGCAGGGTAAAAAATTATTAATTTATGTACAATTTTATCAGTTAAAGCTTCCTTTAATAAATTTTGAATTCTACTTACATCCACTTAACAAATTCTTGTATCTCTACACTTCAAAAGTTTAGCAGTTTATCCGCTAGTGAATTTTTAGTTTTGTAGCTTTTAAAAACACATTGACACAAATTACAAAAAAATTACTCAGTATTATTAATGACCTTAGACCGTATGACACCAAAAATAGTGATGCAACACGTTCAAGATATAAAATAATTAATGTTACATTTTTTGTCAATCAACTTCAGATATACACAGAATATATCACTTAGATGTAAGAAAATAACCTAATGCAATTTATATGTAAAAAGCCAAAAGACTGACAAATTAAGAGGGAAATGAACTACAACAATAAGGTTTTATTTACAAAATAGATCATATTAACAAATACTTCACTAAAATAAGAGCAAAAAAAGTTATTTCTGTTATAATAATAGGTAATCCAAAATGTTAACATTTTTTTCTATGGCTTGTATTTAAATAAAATACCTCTATTTTGACTAACAGTACTATTCTTATCATTATAATGTACTTTCTTGGAAATGTTCAGTGATACAAATGTTTTTCAGCAGCTCAAACAACTGTAATATCTATTAAATATCTACTTTATCTATTAGACTGAAATCAAAATGAGCAAGGAAAAGCAAAACAAAAATGGTACATACACACTTATATCAAACAGCACAGACAAGACATTACTGGTGACCTAGATCACACAAAAATATTACTCTGACACTAAACAACATACTAATACTTCACTCTGACATTAAACAACATACTAATACTTACTCTGACATTAAACAACATACTAATACTTTACTCTGGCATTAAACAACATACTAATACTTACTCTGGCATTAAACAACATACTAATACTTTACTCTGACACTAAACAACATACTAATACTTTACTCTGACACTAAACAACATACTAATACTTCACTCTGACATTAAACAACATACTAATACTTACTCTGGCATTAAACAACATACTAATACTTACTCTGACATTAAACAACATACTAATACTTTACTCTGACACTAAACAACATACTAATACTTACTCTGACATTAAACAACATACTAATACTTACTCTAACATTACACAACATACTAATACTTTACTCTGACATTAAACAACGTACTAATACTTACTCTGACACTAAACAACATACTAATACTTTACTCTGACACTAAACAACATACTAATACTTTACTCTGACACTAAACAACATACTAATACTTCACTCTGACACTAAACAACATACTAATACTTCACTCTGACACTAAACAACATACTAATACTTCACTCTGACGCTAAACAACATACTAATACTTCATCTGACACTAAACAAACATACTAATGCTTACCCTGGACGTTACACAACATACTAATGCTTACTCTGACGTTAAACAACATACTAATGCTTACTCTGACGTTAAACAACATACTAATACTTACTCTGACATTAAACAACATACTAATACTTACTCTAACATTACACAACATACTAATACTTTACTCTGACATTAAACAACATACTAATACTTACTCTGACACTAAACAACATACTAATACTTTACTCTGACACTAAACAACATACTAATACTTACTCTGACACTAAACAACATACTAATACTTCACTCTGACATTAAACAACATACTAATACTTTACTCTGACACTAAACAACATACTAATACTTTACTCTGACACTAAACAACATACTAATACTTTACTCTGACACTAAACAACATACTAATACTTACTCTGACACTAAACAACATACTAATACTTACTCTGACATTAAACAACATACTAATACTTACTCTGACATTAAACAACATACTAATACTTACTCTGACATTAAACAACAAACTAATACTTACTCTGACATTAAACAACATACTAATACTTACTCTAACCGCTTCAGATTCTGCTTCTGCCTCCATTACGACACGGTTTCTAAAAAAAATTCATTACCTAATTAAAACAATGTTAAAAATGACATGGAGATACACACACACGTGATTTTTTTTTTTCAAACAGAGTCGAGGTTTTTTTTAATCTCATAATATCCAATGTGGTCTAGCTGAAGAGTTCATGGTTTGTTTCTGAAAACAAGTTTTTGATAGATCAACACGTTTGATTTGAGGTGCATAGTAACAGTCTATGTAACAGAAGAATGTTTTGAATGTCAACTAATTAACATATTTCTCAACAAAACTTTCTCGTTATAAGTACCAAATAGTGTTCACTGCATAAGAATCATAATAAACACAAATATTCCAATAACTATTCAGGCAATTGATAGCATTTAAAACCTTAAAGATAAAAAATAAAATGCTGGCAGTTATGTTTAAACCAAACCTTAAGCTAAAAACACTGATTACTCCAAAAGCTTCACAACAATACATACATTTGTACTTTAAATTATTATAACTACATATGTAATAAATCACTATAAACATTGTGGATCGGGTTTTTCTCATTGTTAATCACAAAGCTACACAGCATGCTATCTTGGTTCTGCCCATCACAGATACTGAAACATAATTTTTATAATCATTAACAATGAAATTTACCCCTAAGCCACCAGACAGAACACTGAGAATAATACACATGTTACAAAAACAAACGTACTTGTTAGCCTCGGCAAGCTTCTCTAGTCTGTACTTTTCAGCCTCGGCAGGACGCCGCACTACAGCATCAAGCTCCTTCTCCTTGCGGAGGATTTCTTGCTCCTGTACTTGGATCTGCTGGGTTCGCTCCACCACCATCACTTGCATCTGTTCCTCTTTGATAAGCTGACGAGTCTTAGCTGCTTGCAGACTATAGGCCATATCTGACTCTGCTTTCTATATGACAAACCAGTTAGAAAAAAATTTAATATTTGTGATGTTGGTCACTTTATTTTACTAAAGTTAAAAATGTTTTTGTTTCATACTAATAATGACTCCACATAACATACTTAAAAACATTACCAGCACTTAGAATGTGTATAAATAAATATATGACAGGTTAAAACAAGTTTCTCAGTACATATTACAGTTGTGTTGTTAAATCATGTTGAAAAGACACATAACCAAGCTGCAATTGAACACATCAGATTATATAAAGTGACTATGGTATTGAGTGGGTAAACTCCAGTCAAAAAACAGGAAGAATCGAGTATTTGTCTTTTTGGTCTGATAAGAGAGGATGGTCCAAATAATCTTCATCTCAAAAGCAGAAAGCAGATAGAGAAAAACAACTTCAGTTTCAATAACTCAGTTAAGGCAGTTGTGCAGATCCAGTATAAAACCAACACCAGTCCACCAAGGAACCCAACATCTGAGTAATGTTAAAAGGGGGAGAAAGCAAATGTGGTGGGTGAACAACAGTTAAAAACCAGGCAGTGTCAAGAATTTTTTCATTTGTTCTGCAGCAAAAGAAAACATCTCACCAACCACATGTAAGAGGACTTGTGTTAGTTGTCCCATGTTAATCCAACACCATACTACCAACATCCAGGCATCAGGTACATCTTCCAGTCCATGGTAGCAAGAAAACTTGTTACCATAAACAGAACTTCACCACTCTACTTTTGACTGAGTAAAACTGGTCACACTCAGGATGAAGCTGCCCCTCACTTCACCACTCTACTTTTGATTGAGTAAAACTGGTCACACTCAGGATGAAGCTGCCCCTCACTTCACCACTCTACTTTTGACTGAGTAAAACTGGTCACACTCAGGATGAAGCTGCCCCTCACTCAAACAACTAGAAACCAGTGATGGGCAAGGACTCCCATATTGTACTGGGAGAGGGAAGTAACAGTATAGTGGGAGAAACCCAGCAGCATAAAACAGTACACTAAGTAACAAAAAAAACCTTATTTTCAAAAGCAGGCTGGTTCTGGTTTATTCAATTAGGACTAGAAAAATAAGCAGTGATCCAGAGACTGATTTACCCAAGAACAGATCCTCCAGGGAGATCTAACAGCACCTCAGAATATGTTGCAGGTTGCATGTAACAATGCAGCAAAGACTTCCGACATCTAAAGCGTGGAGCCCAAAGCCACAATAGTGGTTCAGAATCCATACCAGAAGCCATAGTTGTCGCATGAAATTGAGAATTCATCACGTAGAAAAAAAACAAACAAACTTGCACAGGAAAATTTAAAATATAAATTATAACAGACACAAGTTTGTCAAAAAAGTTAAAGTGAAAACAAAAATGCACTCATGATCATCAAACACAGATGTGATGAGAGTGGGCAGTTATTGCATGCTACAGAACAACTTTATCACTTAAATACATGAATGAAGGTTCGAAAATCGAGGCTAGTGCAAAGCAAAAATTGCACATATAAAGAGAAGTACAAATTAATGTAAATTATTATGTGAGATGAGGTATCACATCAGAAGTCACACAAGTTTACTTTATATTGTTTACTGATTAAAGATAATTTTTTGTACTGATTAGCTATTTGTTGAAAGACTCAACTTTGATTCTTTTTTTTCAGGGGAAGTAAGTATTAGTAGAACCTAACGCAAACTCATGAATTTGTTATTAGGAGGAAACATGTTTAAACCACAAGATAAAGAGACAAAGAAATTCCCTACCAAAACTAGGAAATTTAATTTAAACTTGACTTTGCAAAGAACAGTGAACTACTATTGTTAAGTAACTGTTCTGTTTCAATCAGTTAAACCTCTGAATCATACCTTTGTGTTAACTTCCATATCATACGCTGCTTTCTTCAATTCAAAATCTCGCTGAGCTTTAGCTATTTCAGTATCGTTATGGTAACGGGCAGCCATTCGTTCTTCTTCTGCGATAGCTTCCTGTTGTCAAGAAAATCATTTAAATACAGACACACACACAAAGGAAATGTGTAAAATAATGTAGTCTAAAGAATATTTTGAGGGCTGGCTATCCAATTGCCTACAGTCTCAACAACTATTAAAAACAACCCAAAAAAACGAAAATGCACTACACTATTGAAATAGCATTAAGTTCAAGATAAATTTAAATAGCTTGTGAAATGCATTTAGATTTGTTTTTTTAAAAATGGGTCATAACCAAAGTACTATTTCCCAATATTATATGTACACGTTTTGCACTTAGCTACTAATGTGGACTAATCGTTTACTCATTTTAAGAAACTCTTATAAGAGTATTTTGAACTACCTACTACAAGGTTTACGCATTTTTTGACACGTCATACGTTACTCATAATACAGATTTAAAAAAACAACAAATCGCAGTAAGAAAATCTGTTCTGTACATTTTACTCATCTCTCATTATTATTATATTATCCAACCATTTACTTTCTCAATAAACCTTGAAACTATTTCTTCACAGAAATTAATGTTAGGTTGTTAACTTAAAAACACTGTAATCTTAGTTTCACCTACTTTGATTTGCGAGTCTTTTCTGGCTTCTGCCTCACCTATCTGACGCCTCGTTTCACCTCAGCTGTGCGTGCCATTCCCAGTGCCTTAAGGTATCCCTGCAAGAAGTAAATATATTTCAGAAATATGTTAGTTTCCTAAAAGTACTTCCATTACTTACTCAGTGTATGCACACCTTACTTGCTTTAACTGGATGTTTATTTCTTACAAAAGTCCTTACCATCAAAATAATATTATATTTAGATATTTCTACACTTGGATATCTATACATATGATGTGCTTTTTTCAGTTCTAAACCTAACTTAGTTTACTGAAAAACAATATCAATATGAAATACTGTGCAAAAATCGAAATGTCTAGGTTCAAAAGTTTGAACTACATTCATGCTAGCATAAAAGATTCATCAAAATCTTGGAAGATTTTCACAGTACTTCACTTATCTAAGGATTATTTTCTCAGAAATATCCAATCAGTCTTTTTAAAAAGACATTCTATATTTATATATTTCTGAAAAGAACAAGATAAATGGTTTCTTATAACCTATATAAAAATTACCCATTAATTCTCGAACTAGAAGGTCAGTCAAGTTGTCTGAGTTTCTACTTACTAGTTCCATCTTATAACTTTTTTATATGGTGCATCTATATTCAAAAAATTCTGGAAAAACCGGCAAGGATCTCCGACTTCGGAATGTTCTTCAAGTCCCTCTCAACAATAACTCTTCTTGAGAAATTCAGGGTCACATGGGGAGTAACCTCAGAGGGTATATTCCCCATGCTCTTCAAATTCAGGAAGAGTTTGTTTGGTTGTGATGTTTCCACCAATATGTCTCCTGAATGTAGCTTCCTTACTGATTTGGGGCAGCCAGCAAGCCCCACTAATTTCTTTTGAGACAAGAAATACAGAATGAGAAATCAAGGTGTTCAGTTCGACTTTGAAGGTGATCTGTATAACAGTCATCCATTTTAATTTTTTTGTTCATGAATGAGGACCCATAATAAAATACGAACATTTCAGTACCCATTCTCCCCACCTACCACAAGGGTTGCACTGAAATGCCAAACAAGAACACTGCAGAGTTTTGTGAGCACTATACCCAAACACCAGTATTAGACACAACGTCCAAAACACCTATTGAGAATGTCCAATACTCGTAGTTGTCGCAAGTGGACCAAGTGATTGACATGGAGAGGAGGGGGGCAACCCAAAGCCACCTGTCTACAGTTATTCAAGGCCAAAGTAGTGTGTTAAGGTTGTACCCCTCAACCACAGGTCACCACACATGGTAAACATGTGGGTGGACGTTCAGATTCTAGAGGAAATACACTACAATATACTATTTCATAAATAAAAACACTGACTTTCTATTGGTTATAAATATTATAGTATTGAAAGGCAGAAAAGAAAAACTGGAAATTTCTGAAGGAAGGAATGTAATAGACAGATGAATGAGCAATCATAGTATTATAATAAGTAATTTACATTAAGTTTTGTACCTCTTCAAGAGGTAGTAAACACATCAGAGAGCAGGTGATGCCAGGAAAGAGAAAAATGTCACAGTTCTTACACAAGGGGGAAATTCAAGAGTTTTTAAATACTGCTTTATAAAATTAATATCTTACAAACTTAGCTTTATGATAGATTTATTGATATACCATGAAAAAAAGAACTTTAAATTTTGAACGTAACTCACTAAAACAACCTCATGATATGTGCACAAAAGAATGCTCATAGCAAAAGGGTTAAAAACTTATCTTCCAAATTAAACTACAAATAATATGAAAATGTTGTCATTAAAATAGTTTTTAACAAGGTTTAGTTAAATGAAAAATCATGACACTTTTATCATCAGAATACTTGCAAGATTAACAAGATGGTTGGACTAAATATAGTCCTTCCACAATAAATCAAGAATCCTTTTGTTCTAAAGCCACAAAAACAAACCACAGATTTAATTCAACTCCACTTGTGTACTGTACATTAAAGCATTTTATAACTGTCTAAAACAAGTAAAACAAAACTGTTGAAAAAGTGAAAAATTGTTTATATAGTACTTCCATGTTGTTACTTTATTACAAGCATATTTGTTATTAAGCACAGAGCTATACAATGTGCTATCTGTGCTCTGCCCACCACAGATATCAAAATCTTTATGATCATTCTGACTTGCTGTTGAGCCACCAGAAAGCTACTCCAAATGTAAATAGAAAATAAAAACATAAAAAGGTTAAGCGAAAATCACCTTTTTTTAAAAAAAAATTAAATTCAAAATTATACATTAAGACCAGATAACATTTTAGGCAAAAGCTATTTATCTAGATATAATTTTTGGTATTGTTTGGGAAATCACAATACAGTGTGAACGAGTAATGTTTAATGTGATCCTTAAGTGTGAAACAATCAACGTTAAATAACATGTTAGGCTTAAGAATTCCTTCCGTCAGTTACAATTTGATTATATGAATGATGAAAAATATTTATCTTGTAAAGGCAAATATTTTATGTTTCTACACCATAAATTTTAAAGGTGAAGCAGCTTTTAAACTAGAAGAGAGGTGAAAAATTACCTTGTCCTACTATGTGATGAGAGAATTACAACATCTTTTAACTAAGCATCTATTCAGGTGAGCACACAAATCTGTAATGTAGTCATGGAAACGGTTCCTTTTTTAGAATACAATACTTTCTACAGTTTCTATAGTTTTTTTTCTCTGTCTCTAGTTACAGTTTCTTATTAACCAAGATTCTATCAAGACATCAAATGTAACCTGTTTAACCCTCACGAGGTTTTTAATGACTTGTATTCAAAAACTTAAACTAATTTTTGTTTTTCCATTTTTACACTTTAAGCCATGGGGCAATATAATGTGATGGTCAATCCCACTATTCGTTGGTAAAAGAGTAGCCCAAGAGTTGGCAGTGAGTGGTGATGGCTAGCTGCCTTCCATCTAGTCTTACACTGCTAAATTAAGTACAGCTAGTGCAAATAGCCCTCAAGTAGCTTTGTGCAAAATTAAAAAACAAAAAAATAAACAACTATTATAATAAAAGTAACTAAAATGTGAAAATAGGAATTTCTTTAGGTTAGTTAAAGTCGGATTAGGTAAAATAAATAATATCTTAATTAAAATGTTCAACAAGACATGTATGCGAGCATCTCAAGTAGCTCATGAGTACTGTAATTCGACAGCATAGCAACTTACAACTTATAATTGCAGGAATAGTAGTCTGACACAATTCTAAGGACAATAAAAAACAACATTTACATTGAAAACAGATTTATGCTGCTACAAGTTTAAAGCTGCTTAGGATAAAAATGTAGTGCCATGTTACAATTAGAAGTCATTCTAGAGAGAAAATAGGAGAATTAAAGTTTCTATCAATTCTTCAATTAGCAGTAGAGTTAAGGTTGAGAAAATAACAGGTAACATATAATGTTATTGAAACCAAATATATGGACGTTTTACAGTTATGCAATTGAAATTTGAGATTTCCGAGATGAAGAAAAATTTTAATCTGAACTTGAAAATCACTATGTTCAAACAAGAAAGAAAAAACTTGACATATTTACAGATAAATTAAAAATACATCAATAGAAAAAATTGATTTTATGTTTATGAAAACTTGTAATGTTTAATGAAAGTCAGGAAAGTTTTATGAAGATATACGTACTATAGTAAGAGTTGGTAGTGCCAAAACCGTTACATCTTTAGACGAATACATAAAGGCCACATAACTGGTCAATTCAACCAAGCTTGTGTTGAGAGTTAGGTTGACATGGGTAAAAATAATAAGTGAAATCCATCCAACTTGTAGTAGCAATGAAGGTAATTATACTATGATTCTTGATAATGTACATACATGTTTACAGCATCTTTCAAATTACTGGTAAACATTACAAATTTCTGTACACAAAATATCAGGTTTTTGAATTAAGTGTTAAGATATTTTAATTAAAGATTTGCTTGTAATTTCTTTTCTTTCAGAATGCTGATTATCCAACATGCACAATAATTTTCAGTTTAAGATTAAAAATACTTTTGTATATCAGAAAATTTCCAAATTGCACATGTGAAATCTTTATAACTTGCAAATAGGTATTAAATACTTTGTCTGTTACTTCCAATAATGTATCTCTGTACATGTTTAATAGATGTGACTGATCTTGTAACCACCATAAAAAATTAGGAAATAAATATAAATTATGTTTTTCTTTCTAGAATGGCTACAGATTATAACTTGAAAACAAAAACATTTAATTTAACAGTTTAAAGGTCATATATATATATTATATATACATATATATTACTTTTATTATATTGACCTTTCAGCCCTTGCTGGCTAATTTTATAGACATTACGACACAGCACATATGCACTCGTGATACCATTTCCAAGAATATAAAACTGACTTTCACAAAGTAATTTGTCTTTGCTGTTATTTTGTAAAACACAGTCACACTTCAGTTATAATACATTTAAATTTATTTTTCTTAATGAACAGAACAGTAAATAAAGAAGTAAAGCAAACAATTATTCTTCTAGTCGTGACCTTTGTACTTTGTTGCTGCTTGTCGTAGATTGCTAAGCCTTAAGAAATTTCACACATGAAGGATGTGAAACCAGATCATTTTTTTAGGTTTCTTATACATACATGTGCATAACCAAAAATTCATAAATTAATATATCAATATCATACAATTCCATTATAATTCAAATTTAGTAACTGAGGGGTATTTGGGTATAAAAAAAATTAAATTTCAAACAAGCTAAAAAGTAACTTATAAAAGTCTGTCTCATTCGAAAATGGCTGAGAAAACCACTTGTTGGATATTAACATGTCATATATAGAATTAACTGTATATTAGGAACCATTTCAAAAATTGAAGGAGGTGAGCAGAACCACTGGGTTTGATTCTGCACAGTAGCAACATCTCAGGACACAGATAAAACTGGAGATTTTTAATTTATATTCTACTTTTTAAATATCAGTACCTTGAGTTCCTAATTCGAACAAAACTACACACATTGTATTTTTACATCACAAACCTCTAATTTCAACTAATGCTTCATTCAACACCCCATGCAACACACACAAAAATCAACATTTAGGTGTGATTTTTAAATATTTACTTTAAATTAATACATAATGTATAATATAAAAATTTTAATTATAATCTAGTTTGATACTAAACTTACTGAGATGGCCTTTGACCTATGATCCATCGCAATAGGGTTAATCTAATACCCTAAATACTTGTGTTATCTATATTATAATACAAGGCGTCACAAAACTGTATGTAATCTTTAATAATGCTTTATTTTAGTAACAAGAAAAAACAACAGCTCTTCTGCAAAGTAATTAGTAGATTACCTGATCATCACTGATGTCCTTGATAGTGTATGATACAACAGTAATACCCATATTAATCAGATCTGATGATGCAACTTCAAAAACTTGCTTGGAAAACTTCTTTCGATCTTTATATATTTCCTGAAAAACAATCCTAAATTACAAACTTTCTTCATGGATAGAAAAATAAAGTACATAGTTTCTAGAACTTTAAAGAAATGCACAATACAATAAACTACAATTCTCAGCATGTGTTCATAGACCCCTAAAAGTCATTTAACCTTATAGAGGAGATCCATGATGGTGAAGATGAAGTTTTTACATCATAGCTTTTAAAAATAGTATATAATCCTTTATACTGGTGTGTCTAATCTGTAGATTGGCTGTTCATATGACATTACATTAAGTCTCATGACTTTTACAGACCCTACAGGGGTTTCCTACAATTGTACCTTGACTGTACATCTTGTGTGCCACAAAACAGTACTAACAGACCACTTTCTTGCAACACCATATCTCATCATGCCGTGCACGTTTTAAAAAGAAAGCAATACTTGTTTTTGTTTGTGGTTATGCTAAAACCTACATGATGGGATATCTGTGTTGTACTCACCATGAGTATCAAAAATCAGCATTTACCACTAAGTTCACAGACTTACTGTTGTGCCACTCAGTAACAACAAAAATACTCTAACACATAACAAGTACAGATAACTATATATAATTATCTTCCTGTTGCTAACTAGGCAAAAAAGTTTATAATAGTGAGTTTTAAGATAATCCTACATAACTGTGGTAATGACACTATTCTTTGATTTTAAACATGAAACAAGCCACATTTTTTTCTCGGCCATACACATATTTGTGACCTAAACCATTATTAAACCTTCTTTAAACTTACAGTGTTCTCAAAACTCAAAGATGTTCAACAGGAAGTTCCACTTTTACATCTTCCTAAACTATAACAAGTCACCCATAGCATGAAATCTCAAAATTATTGTAATCCAACTACCAAAAATAAGCAACAAAGCACTGCCTTCATTTTACATATAAAGGTCATAAATATACGACTACTAATAGCTTTAACAATTAAAGGCTTTCTTAAATAAATACACCAGAGTGTAACAATGCAGCATTCTCAATTTTGGATAATAAATCTTGATTTAGACAAACAGGTCAAAAGATAATAAAAATAAAATGCCAAAAAGGATAATGAATAATTAAAGAATTCTGTTTCAAGAGCTCACATAAACTAAACTTTAACCAACAAATGGCAAACTAATAACTGTTTCATGCTATTCAACTAGTCACTGTTCTTAACACTTACAAACATATGTAAGGACAATAAAAGACCTGTTGGTCCATCTCGACTGACCAATACTCCAAGCCAAACTAAAACTATTATATTAATAATTTTTTAAATCCTTCATATATCCACCAAACTTTCATTTCAACTCACTCAAATTTACTGTCTCCACAACATCCAAAGCCAACCTATTCCATAGGCCAACCACCCTATTTAAAAAAAATACACTTGTTTTAGCTATATACAGCTTCTACTTTACCTAATTCTATACATGTCCCACAGTTCTATAATTATCACTGTTAAATATGAAAAATATTGATGTACCACTTTCACAAACTTAAACACTTCAACGAGATCTCTTCCAACTCTTTTTTTTTTCAAGAATAAACAATTTCAAGGATCTTAATCCTCTTATGACAACCCTTCCTCTGAATGCTTTACTGCAATTCAATGTCTTTCCTCAGGCCCCAAGATAGAACACAGTACTCCAAATGTGGACTATTCAGCACACACTTTTCACATACACATTAAACACTGAAGAAATTAAATACGATTTGTACCTACCTGAAGATTAAAACTAGTTTTAATCTTGAGTACTTGACTTCTTTTGACTTATTTTCAAACTTGCAATGACATGCACAGGAGAATTACGAGTGGGTGAGCCCCTGTCCTTATGCCTCAAAAGTGCTATTTTTCTCAGTCACTAAAACCGTCAACAACTAATAAAAGATGTGCCTGATTTCACACATTGTTTTCTGTCAGTTATTGGGTATTAGAAAAAAAATCTCAACTTTAAAATAAATGGAAGTCTTTGGAGGTCTTTAAAGTAAAACAAATAACTGCAAAATACTATCCAGTGTTGATACGTAAGCAGTTAGTGTTTAGGTTTAAAAGGATCTACATGACTAAAAGAAAAGACCAGTTTGGTTTTCAACATTTTTTACTTACCTTATTGCATCAACCTAACTGACACTTCACACCCTAAAGACTCATTTATCATGCTTGAAAAGTTTTTTTTTTTATTTTTCAGTGAGCCTCTGTCCTTTTAATGTTTTCTGTATGTTGGTGGAAACTTGTATAATTACATCATGTATCTCCCAAACATGTACCTACATAACTTATGAAAACTCAACAGGACACATGTATTTTGAGAAAAACTGCACACTTGAATTTCACAAAAATACTCTGTGTACGTAAATAACATTACAGTTTTTTAAATATGCAAAAAAATGTCTGATCCCACCTCAACACTCATTTGACCCATGATAGCTCTCTGATGACCCTCTAATGTCTCCAAGGCAATATGATTGATTTCTGATTCACTTTTCCCCAAAAACTGCTGACAAGCTGCTCTCAACATTTCCATGCTTTGACCTTGAACTTTAACCTGTAATCAAACAAAGAACTTATTATTTAATAAACAAATTAGTTTCAAGTATGTAAGGTGTGTTAAAATGTTATAGACCAAGGTTTCACCAACATCTAAATAAAACATTTTATACTAAATATATCAAGGCCCTACATGGCCAGGTGGTTAAGTAACTCGACTCGTAATCTGAGGGTAGCAGGTTCAAATCCCCATCGCACCAAACATGCTCGTCCTTTCAGCCATGGGGGGGGGTGTTATAATGTAACAGTCAATCCCACTATTCATTGGTAAAAGAGAAGCCCAAATGTCTTACACTGCTAAATTAGGGGTGGGTAGTGCAGATAGCCCTTGTGTAGCTTTGCAGGAAATTCAAAAACACACAAACAAAATACGTATATCACAAGAAATTATATCCTTATCACTAACAGATGAATAATGTTTTTCCTTATAAATTATTTTATGATATAAATGAACAACAGATCATTTGTCAATAAGTTCCTTTCCATCTGTCATACTTGGAATAATTACAAGTAAAGAACTTAATATATAATACATCCCAGAAGCAACTGTAACAGTTCATCTGGAGTAGAAAGTGTCAAACCCATTTCAGAGTTAGAAATTTGTTATATAATGAACACGTTTTGCAATTAGAACACTACATGTTGCAAGTAAAGTGAGACACTAAACTATACCGCATGCAAGTATGTCCTGTGGCCAAATAGTTTATTTTACTAAAATGATTAATATATAACCGCTAAGTCAAAACTGGCTGCTATTTGTTGTTTACGTCAATGGCATTTATACAATTAAACTGACATACTGTGCTTAAACAGAAAGGAATATTTCTAAATGTTATGCGCTGGTTAAGATTTAAACACTAAATGATTTATAACTCACTTTGTTACTACATGACACAACTCGGATCAAAATTAGTCACGTTTGTTGACTCAGCATTTTATGAATGTATGCCAATAAGTTATGGTATCAAAGTACAGGTTATAATTCAGAGTTTGGTATTATTCAATAGCTAATTTCTTAATTTAAAAGTAAGTATTAAGAAACACACCTATCTAGTGATGTTTTTGTGTGTTGCATACTATGTTACATATAAAACTGGTACAAATTAGATGTTAAGTCTATAGTTGTATTTTTATGGATCACATATTCAAATTACTGATATTGACAAGCTAGGATGTAAAGTAAGAACCTCCCATCTTTTCTATTTTCTGAGATATTAATACATTTATTGAATTAATCAAGGTGGCTCCACACACTTTTTTAATTTGTTAAAATACCATAGCAACTTCACCCACGTGTATAACCAATCAAAAACTCAGAATGTCCCTCTAGTGGTTTACGCAATCTTTACAAAGTATTTGCATGGCAAACTCTTCATGCAAGATTCCAAGAAGTAAGTCATTAGTGGGCTTGAAATTTCATATTTTGTTTTAGATCCAAATACAGGTTACTAAACTTGATAAATCATAGTGGAAGTTTAGTGAAATTGGCCCAACCTGCACTTAGATACAGTAGTGAAAATAACAGATAAAGTTTTTTCTAACAAACACTTGATAATTGTATGAATGTTAAAGATTTTATATATGGAATTTGAAACCTTTCTGATTCACAAAAGTATTTTTAATCTTAAAATCAAAAGTATTTTGCACATTGGATAGTCAACATTCAAAAAGAAAAAAAGACTTGAAAAGCATTATTTAATAAATCTTAAAAACATAACATGCAGAATTTTGTGAAAACATGCTTCCTAATTTAAAAGTTAACATTAAAACTATGAAATGAAGAAAGTGATTAAAAGGTTGGAACCTGGGACCAAGCCTGCTGAAGTATACACACTATAAATTAAGCTAATTCACACTGTAGCTAATGGCATTAGAATAACAGTATATTAAAAACACTTAGTTAAAAGTTGTTGCATTCAGTGAATAATACATAAAACTTATCTTAATTTTAAAACTGTGAGTACACAGAAAGTAATGTTCTGTGTAAACATACTGAGTGAATTAATCGGTAAAACTCTAAACTTCATATATAATGCTATTTTTCACTTTGTTTTGTAAATTTCAAGAAATAAAATTACTAAGGGTGCACGATATTTTTCATGCGACACATGACAGGAATTTGTTATTCTTTATTTGCTGAAGAACATACTAATTGCTGAATAGCTTGCTCATTGAGTAATGTTTGTCAGAATTCTCTAGGCATGAAATAACAAAAGTCTAACAACCTAAAACACAACAAGTTATTAATCTTCTTTTACAACCTAGTTATCAAACAGGTCTATCCATACTAAATAAACGACATACTAGTATGTTTGTCTTGCATGTTACCATTACTCATTGAAACTGTAAAGGCCCAGTATGGCCAAGTGTGTTGAGCCATTCGACTCGTAATCCAAGGGTCGCAGCTTCAAATCCTGGTTGCACCAAACATGCTCACCCTTTCAGCCGTGAGGGCATTATAATATTACAGTCAATCCCACTATTCGTTGGTAGTAAAAGAGTAGCCCAAACGTTAGTAGTGGATGGTGATGACTAGCTGCTTTCCCTCTAGTCTTACACTGCTAAATTACAGACAGCTAGCTGAGATAGCCCTCGAGTAGCTTTGCGCAAACTTCAAAAAACAAAAAACAAATTGTAAAACATACAAGACATAATATAAATAAATACTACCATCTGATCTTTTAGCAGAGCAACAAATGGACTGTAGTATATACATCACCACGCGTACGCACGCGCACACACACACACACACACATTATATATATTTATCACTTACATTTACCTATAGCTCAGAGAAGAAATATACGCATCACATAAAAACTTTCTACAAGTTATTGTCATGTATACAACACAGAATCAAAAGACATTTTCAATTAACTACAAAGAGATTTTCAAAACAAGATGACAACTTCATTTGAAAGTGTCAATTTCATTTGTCTTACCTGAGCAATCCCAGTAACAGAGATAGGAACACCTTGTTGTGTATAAACTTTGGGACTTTCAATGGTTAAAGTGATTGTGTTCAAAGAGATCCTGAAAATGAACAAACAGTACTTTAGAAAATATTTTTTTGTTCCTATAAATCACATTCTTCTGTTCAAATATTCATCACTCTTAAAAAATGCTTAATATGTTGGGACAAATCATATCATTAACACACCAAAATATAACCTATTTCAGAGATCTTTCACTTTGCTCAGATGTTTGGTAAAATATATCTTTCTTCTTAGTACGTTGTCACAAACACATGTGGATACAGCAACAGTATCACCATCACTGAAAACCATCAATTCAATTTCTTTTAGCCCACATCTACCTCATCTAAAACAGCCTAACTGAAGCTATAAACCATCAAATCTGTTTCATTCTAACCTGGACTAATAAAAGCTACTAGCAACTCAATCAACTTATCCAAGATGGTGAAATTGAAACATTTTATCCAACACACTTTACTAAAATCATGCTGTCTAACAGTGATAATAAAATTAAGTGGGTATTGATTACGTGTATTTTACTCTCTTCAATACAACCCGGAGAGTTCATTTGAGTAAAGTTGTTTGGTTCAACTGAAATTGCTTATTTGATTTTTTTTGTTTCTTGATGTTTGGTTCTATATTTAAAATTAAATTCATTTTAATAAATACATTACGTTTTTCTACTTGCAATTATGGTAAATGAGAAAATGTTTTTATTACACATTTTATGAATCTGTTCTGGTTTCTTTTATATAAAATTCATGGTAGTTACTACATGTTAATTCAGACAAAATGCTGGTAAAGTATGATTCTACAACATTTAGTACAAGTGCTAATAAAACATATACAGTTTATGGTATATTTAAACCAAGTACTAAAGTTTAACATATTATCTATGTTCACATTTACCTTTTTTGTCCCATTAACAAAATATTATACTACCAACCTTAATGTTAAATGATCATTTTAACAGATATAAGTAAAACTTGTGTAATCGTTTTCACGATCACTTGAGCCCTACTGTATAAAAGAATGATACTTTGCAAGAAATATTAAAATATGAATACTATCCTCAGTAACACTGATGAATATACCTTTGAACTTGCTGGATCACAGGCCAAACAAACACCCTGCCACCAGGTACAATTAGTGGACTTCCATGGCAGCAACCTAAAATTGGAAAAAAATTGTTAAGTTACCAAAAGATCACTATATTAATGATGTTTTATGAAAAACATTATTTATTTCCTTTTCCATAACTGTGTATAAAAAAATATGAAAACTTGCAAATTAAAATGTCTATTAATATGAGAAGTTACAATTTTCCTATACTGAAAATATATTTCCAAAGCACTTACCTCCTTTCTCTTATAGATACATATAAACATTGTGGCTATTCTCATTCAGTGCTATCTTCTATATGCAAAAATGTTTTTCACATGCCACAAGCCTTACATTCTCATAAGCATATCAACATGCAATACCTCTCCACCAATAGAAGTGTAATACACCCTCCTGATGTATGCAATTCCCTCGATTCAATTGATCAGCTTTGGCACAAAAGAAAACACCAGTTTTCAGTGGAAAGTGCAGGTGGTGAGCTGTATAGGAAAATTATACCATCTAATACATTACCAATGCTCACATATATAACTAGAATCCCACATTGAAGAGGGACAAAACGAGGCATCCTTAAGTGCATCTGAAGAACACATTATTTTGAAGATCCTGAGAATCACACATAGAAGACCACACCACTTCTGTACCACATATACTCTCTACCCAGTATGCAAAGTGTTGCAGAAACTTGCATTAGAAATACAGAAGTACAACCAGAAGGGAGAGAAAATTGTTGGATTGAAAACCAAACCAAATTACTCCATAATCTTAATTCTGTTAAAGATGAGCTACAGAAGAATCTTCTACAGATAATAATGTGGAAACAAGTAAAACTGGATGGACCATACACAACAAGTCAACCCCAGTCCAAAACCAAGCAGAAGTGGAAATATATAATAGCAGAAAGACAGTCCACACCATCTTCACCTCGCGTTCAGAAGAAGAAAAGTATACTCTTTGTAAAACAAACTATGAAAAGGGAACACATGCAATCCACAACTAACCGGACATCAAAAAACCTGACATCTGAATGACAGCAGTAAGAAATGCACCCTACAAGCAATCACAACATACTCAAACTCAGTCCGATAGGCACAGAGGCAATTTCAGAGCCCCTTGCATGGCAAGCAATGATACAAACCCAAAAGAAATAAGCACAAAATTGGAGATCTAATGTGTAAAACCAAAGTCCTAGAACAATTATCCCTTCTGGTGGTTAATATATAAAATAGCTTTGGGATTGTCAGACTGGATTGTGGCCAATCAATTCACGAAAAGAGGGAAGAAATAAAAAATAGCCAACAGATAACAAGGATGCTGATTTGCAGTAAGCGATCCAGTACCCGCATGCTCAAAATCAAAGAGGCATTCACAGACACATACATCACCTGTTCAACATCTGCAAAAAGATGGATATGCAGTCAAGAAAGAGCAAGAAAGCAACAACTGTGGTATTGGCATGGACAAACCAAAGACAAATTCTCATAAATATGAACAACAGATTCTGAGAGATTCCAGTGGTCCTATAGTTTCAACTGTAAAATACGTGTGGCTTGCATGAACGAGTGTTACAAGGGAAACCATAATTCTCAAAAGCAAGATAATAAAGTGTGCAGTGATCCAAAGAAAAACGAACCCTGGTGACAAGATACTACATCATTCATAAGCAATGTGATGAAGGTTGAGGTGAAATATAAAGAACACACTAAGATGTACAAAACATAGAGTGATCAAGAGAAAATACATGAAAGACTTGATAAAACTAGCCAGGCTGACCAACCTTCTGCAGAAGAATGTAGGTATGAGAAGACTTCTTTCAAGAGAGAACAAGAAGAAAATAATCAACAATGTAATAATGTAACCACAGACATAAACTACAAACAAGGTAGGCAAATACCCCTGTAACTTGTAAAGAAACATACAGAAAAGACACAATATCAACAGGAAAACCACAGGAAATAAATGACACACTCCCAATGGACAAAACAGAGTAAACACCTCAGTGATGTCGAGAAACCCACTTGTTGAGAAATTTATATGCAAAAACAGCTCGTTTGGATTGAGAAAATATTTTACATAGTAAACACCTGGAAGATGGGGCAGTCTAGATTCTCTACAGTCTGGCTAAAAAGAAAAACTGGATACAAGAAACTTGTCAAAAAACAGCACATCAATAATCCATCTCCTTGGACACCACAAAACAACGAGTGTCATAATTAGAAGTTAACATGTTCTAGATGGTATTCTTGGCCAAAAGATTTGAGACCACATCCTTGAAGTACTGAACATAAAGGAAAACAGATGGAGAAAGAAACAAAAAACAGGATGAGAGACAGGCTATGGTTGAGAAAACCTGAAAAACTATCCATTGGAAAAATGAAAACCAAAAGCTGGGAGAAGAGAGACAGACAAGACATCACAAGACTAGACTTGACAAAGTAGTCACCAACGAGACAAACAACAATCCCGACATTGAGAAATGGGAGGAAGGAGTAGAAGAAGGCCAGGAAGATGGAATGAGATAGAGAGGCATAGACTTATGATGATCTAAGAATAAAACAGAATTGCAAGGTTGTAAAAGACAAGAAACTGTGGAAAATAAGGACTAATGCAGGACCATCCCAGTCCAGATATTCAGAATCAGGAACACTTCCAAAAACCTTTGGGCAAAGAAATGGAGCTCAGCTATGATTGTAGAGAGATTGGTTGATTTAGTGTTTTATAGCACAAAGCAGCTAGGGTATCTTTACCAAACGTCCAGTAAAAAGGTAAAAATAAAGTAAATGTTGAAAATTCATAAAAAGAGATAAAGGTAAAACAAAACAGCATTTAAAAACATAAATAGCATAAAACCAATGTTGACATCTAGTCTACAATGTTAAGAAAGAAACCACAGCATGAGAAGTTGTAAAGGACTTTCTGTAGCATAATGGTGATTATCATAACCCACCAGGAAGACTAACAGGTAAGTACAAGAACCATTGTCAGTCACCTGAAGTTGGCCTTTCCAGTCCTGATTCCAGGTTATGCATCATTACAGCCATTATCAAAAAGTAAAGTAATAAAAGTTTTAAAAGGCATGAAGCAAAATTGTAATAATAACTCACCAGGATGAAAAATGGATAGTTCAAACAGCAGCGTCAGTCACCTGAAGTTGACTACCAGCTGGTACAGAGGTGAGCCTTGAATACAGGACCATAGTTCATGTATAGAATAGGCACAGAGGCGATAGTGCCAGAGCAAATAAATTTAGCTGCCGTATCTGCAAGCTCATTCCTGCGAATACCAACATGGCCTGGTATCCAGAAAAAATGGATAGAAGTAGATGTCAATGAGAAATGGGCCAGTCGGTTTTGAATATCAGTGAGAACAGGGTGTGAACCAACACGAAGTGATTCCAGAGCCAGTAGAGATCTAAGCGAGTCAGTATAAATAGTGCAGTTGGAGTGCTGCTTAGCTTCAATATGATCAGCACTGGCGTACAGTTCAGCAGTAAACACAGAAGCTGTAGAGGGGATTCTGTGCGCAACCACTGAAATGTAACAAACAAAGGCAGAGCCCACAGATTCACCTGATTTGGAACCATCCATATAAATTGTAATGGAAAGATTATTCAGTAAATAAAAGATGGTATTTCCAATCTGGAGTATCTGCTCTTCAAGATGACTTAAAAAAGGTCACATTTGGGGACTGTAAGAAACCACGGTGGGATGGGCTGACCAGTGGATACTGCAATGTTATCCAAGGACAGACCAAATTCATCCAACTGCGCCTGGATGTGAAGGCCAAAAGGAGCAATGGCAGATCGTCTGTTCTGAAAAGGTATGGCCCATCGAGGAAGGAAAACACAACTCCAGGTTGGGATGTTTTGGTAAGGAATGAAGTTTTGAAAAATATAGTAAAGACAGTTACAGACAGCAAAGGTACAAAGAAGGTTTATGAGACTACGTATAAGCTCTGAACCGGGGAGGTGCAGAAAGCCCCAGTGCAGAGCCGAAGTCCTTGATGATGAATGGGATCAGCATCTTTAAGGTCGGTCTGGCAGAGCCATAGACCAGTGATCAATAGTCGAGTTTTGATCAAATAGGAGCACGATATATCTTTAGCATAGAGCATCGATCCATTCCCCAACTGGTGGTAGAGAGGACACGGATGATGTTCAGTGCTCTTGTACATTTTACCCATACCTGCTCAATGTATGGTATAAAGGTCAGCTTAAGGTCAAAGAAAAGCCCCAAGAACTTGGGCTCAAGAACCCCAGGCAGTGAAACTTCACCAATACGGAGTTCAGGATCAGGGTGAATGCCCCCGTTGGTGGCAAAAGTTCATGCAAATGGTTTTAGAGAGAGAAATTAAAGCTGTTTGCCATGGTCCACTTCAATACACGATCAAAAGCAGTTTATAGTTGCCGCTTATGAGATATGTCATGTTCGACGACTGACATGAGATGTGAAAGTCGTCGACATAGAGCCTGTTTGCAACAGTGAGAGGGAGTTGTTCAGTGATGGCATTAATCTTTATACTGAAAAGTGTGACACTAAAAACACAGCCCTGAGGGACCCCAAGTTTCTGTAAAAAAAGAACAAGAAAGTATTGAACCCATACGAACTTGGAATCTCCTGTCCATTAAAAATTTTTTTATAAAAATGGGTAAATGGCCACGTAACCCATATATATGGAGGTCTCACAAAATGCCATACCTCCATGTTGTGTCATAAGCCTTTTCAATGTCAAAGAATATTGATACAAGATGTTGTCATTTGAGAAAGGCTTCACTGATTGACGTTTCAAGTCGAATCAAGTTGTCCATGGTAGAGTGCTGTCACTGGAACCAACACAGGGTGGACGAGAGGAGGTTGTTTGATTCAAAAAAATCAAACAAGATGAGCATTAACTATCATCTCTAAGGTCTTATGGAAGTACAGCTCATCAAAGCAATTGGATGGTAGTTTAAAGGAATCTTGGGATCTTTCCCAGACTTAGAGAAAGGTAAGATAATAGCCTAGTGCTAGGCATTAGGAAAAACAATTAGAAGAATATCAAGAGAAGCAGGAGAGAGATAGCGCAGCATGTCATAGTGTACATCATCTGGTCCAACAGATGTACTGCCAGACCAATGAAGGGCCAGTTTCAGTTCCACCATTGTAAAGGGACAATTACAGTAATAGAGACAATCAGTTCGAAAGGAAAGAGGTGAACGCTCTGCCTGAGTCTTGATGGCCAAGAAGATGAAGGAACAAGCAGAAGTTCTAAATACCCGGCCAAAGCTTTCACCATCGGTGATGCTCCAGATATCAGCTACTTCTCGGCCATCAGAGAGTAAGATGGAGAGGGGGACAGAAGTGTAGTGCCCACTGACCTTTCAAATCTTGTCCCATATGATTTTGGAACTGGTGGTAGAAGATATGCCAGTTGTGAACTTAATCCAAGATTCCTTCTGGCTTTGACGTCTTACCCACCTAGCATGTGCACGTGCACGTGCCTGCTGGAAAGCAATGCAGTTTGAAAGTGTGGGATATCTACGGAAAGTATCCCAGACCCGTTTTTGAGCCTTCCATGCCATGTGGCAGGCAGGATTCCACCACGGACAAGGATATAGTGAAAAATGTGTCAAGATTTTAGGAATACATTTACTGCTGCCACACAGTCGTCTGACAGATGATGGCAGGATCAAGTTCCTCGAGAGCAGTGAAAGTGGACCAGTCTGCCTGAACCAAAGGATGAGGATCTTGGGGTTTGTTGAAATGTATGGGAAGAAAAGAGATGGGTGTATAAGTTGATTCATCAACTTTTTTAACCATAAAGGTCAAAAGGCTTTTCATTTGTTATGAGAACGATTCTCTTGGAGGCACAGAGAGATCTGTCTGCACACCCACTGTAGTTGTGGAACAAAGTGCAGCAACATATTTCCAAGATGTAGTGGAGGACAATTTCCGAGCCTCAGGATAATTAATGTTATGAGTTGTTCTCAAATGCTGCACCTCTTTTTTTCTCAACCATTTATGGAAAGAGCAAAAGTAGGAAGGGTGAGAACCATTGCAATTGACATAATGTGGTTCAGTTTCACACTCATAAGCATCGTGGTCCTTGCAACCACAACGAGCACGTCAGGGAACCACAACATGATGTCTTTGAGTGACCAAACCTTTGACACTGGAAACGTCAGAGAGGGTTTGGAATGTACGGCTGTACCCTGCAATTAAGATAGCCTGCCTTGATGGTGACAGGTGCACGTGGTGATGTAAATGTCAAAATGAGGATATTTGTCAACAGTGCAACTCCATCTTTGCGAGTGGAGATGCTCCTCACTGCAGAAACTCGAGTGAAGAAACCAGCGAGAATCTCTGACTCGAGGATGTCCTTCAAATCCCTCTCAACAATAATTCCTTGTGATGATTTCAAAGTAGCATGAGGTGTAACCTCAATAGGTATATCCCCAATTGCCTTTGAATTCCAGAGGAGTTCACTGTGTTGGGATGTGGATGTTTCAACCAATACATCTCCAGATTGAAACTTCTTTACTGACTTTGGAGAGCCAACAAGTCCCTCCAATCCCTTCTGAAATAAAAAAGGGGGACATTTGCCCTAACGGTTTCTCTGAAAGAGAATGTAGGATGAGAAAATGAGGTACAACTAGTGGTACAGATGTTGAAGATTGCTGATCAGGGTCTTCAAGACGTGGTCGTTTACCTATTGACTGTTTTTTTCACTATTTTATTTAAATTTTTTGTAGGAGGATCCATAGGAAAAAAGGAAAATTTTGGTGCCCACTGACCCCACCCACCATGGAGCCCTATGAGGGGACGCACTACAATGTCAAGTAAGGACACTGCAGCAATGCCAGGGTTTTGTGAGCACTATACCTAAACACCAGCATCAGACACAATGTCCTCAACACCCATTGAGAACTTCCAACACTGGTACTTGGTTGACTCTAGCCCAAGTAGACCAGCTGATTGGCCCAAGGGGGGCCACCCAAAGGCTGCCCGTCTAAAGGAATTCAAGGCCAAAGTGGTGTGTTAGGGTTGGACCCCTCAACCACCAGGATCCTCTCCTCCCCTTCACGGGTTGCCACGCATGGCAAACACGTGGGTGGATGTTTAGATCCCAGAAGAGGTAACCTGAAAGAACAGAACCTTCCCTAGGAGGTCCTCTTGCCACGTACAGGAATCCACACAGAGGGTTTGTAGAGAGAAGTGTGATTAAGATGTGCATTAGCTAGAATATCCTAACAGCAGAAGAACCAATCAAGACAGGGCAAAAAATCTACTGCCAATGTGGTGAAAAGAAGAGAACAAATCTACCCTGAAAACCTCTTTAGAGCATGATGAAATGTCTCAGACAGAATGTGAAGTAATGAGAGAATGCAGGAGGACGGTAAGAAAGACACAAAGGTTAAAAAAAATTAAGCATCAGAAAAGAAAAGTTAAGAAGTCTTCTCCCAAACAAGTAAAAAAAATTCTGAAGATTAGGAATTGACAACTAGCTACAAATCAGAACCTGAGAAATCAGTCAATGATGAGAATGAGGTACATTAATATCATTGTACAGGTGTTTGGGATATGAGCCTGTATGGACCTATATGTCAGGTGAAGGAAGAAAAATCTGGGTTTCATTTAGTAAGCGTCAAAAGGTACTGAAAGACAAAGGGGAAAATGGAAAGAAAAGAGCATACGTGTGACGTTACACCAAAGAAGAGATAAAAGGAGTGAGGACTTTCCTCCACAGACAAAGCTGTCACTTGAATAAACCATATAGAGGAAGTCAGCCTGGTCACATCCAAACTGGGGAGACAGAATGTCAGCTTGCATGGACAGGAGAAAGAGGCCAGTTTGCTTGAAAAAACCTATGACACAGTGAACAATGGTTGTCATATCCTCTACAGACAATGACCTATCCAAGAGCCACAACAGACACAGGTCCCACATTAGAAATATATTCAATCTCACATACATACATACACACACATTTATTTATTATGTTTTGTTTTTCTCACAGTTATAAATTAAACCAGTGAAATTTCAGTTTAATGAGCTACGATAAATCTCATGAAATTTATTAATAATTTTAAATCATACTCATTCTGTACAATACCAAGGAAACAGATGAAGTTATTTCAAGCACAAGTTCTTAACGCACAAGGAGGTTGTGGTACCCTCCTACTAGTGGAGGGTTATCACCACATGATGTTATCAATATACACTGGTGCAGTTCACATTAAACAATTTTTAGATGGGTGTTCGATCAAGGCTAGTGACATTCAAGTCTCGTTGTCACATGCAAAAGAGATCAAGCTATTCTGTTGAAAAGGTATCATCACAGAATATCCATGTTTTACAAGGCCATTCTTCACCCTAAGTACCTGAAGAAGCCAAGTTATAGTTATGTGAAAGTTAAAAAAACAAATGATAGTAAACTCCATGAAAAACTTTTATTCAGAAACTAAAATAGTAGCTAAGGCCTTCAGCTAGCATCTAAAGTAGACACGAGTCCACACCAAGGGCACAAACCAAAACTTGTGCTTTGTAAAAAATAGTTTCAAATGGAGTTTGTTCATACTTTTTAAAAACATGCATATGCAGAACTCATGTTTCTTGTTAAAGATTCTCAGTGAAACTATTTCTTAAAGAGTGATCTTTTGACTCACAAAACTTGAAGAAGAAAGAAAAACAAGTGCCACTGTTTCAACTTATTTTCAATACTTTGATACAGAAAACCATTTTATGTTGAAAAGAATAAAAAAGTATACATTATTTCTATTACATTGTAAATTATCAAGATAAACTTCCATGTGTATTCAAGCTTTGCACCTGTATATATAACAAGAGAAAATATGAATTAAAAATTCTTTGCAGTGCTAACAGGTTTTAGATGGAACATCAAAATCCCTGCATCTGTATAGTCTTTTACTCTGTCAAAAATAAGTAAAACAATGACACTTAACATATATTATTACAAGTAAGATTATATTAAATATATTAATATTTGATATGAAGCAAGTACAGTGAATTATTAGTTATCTAAGAATAGAAAAGAATCACAATTCCTTTACTTATTAAACAAAAAAGGTAAGGTTTAGTATAAGCTGGAATTGAATGTAGAGATATGGATTTAATAGGCCTAGCAATAGAAATAGAATTGAAAGGTTGTGAAAGACAAGAAACCATGGTAAACAAGAAGGAACACCCCCTCTGTCCTTATGTATGGAAGTAAGCTTTTATTATATTAATTAAAAACATCATACATAATAACGATTTTGTTGTTGTTTTTACTACATACACTTGTAAATATAAGTTTGAAGGTAGAGTTGGCATTTGCTGAATTATTAATCACAACATTAAAATGGAAATGAAATTTTAAGAATTTCAATTTTTTTTCTCAACAGAATGTAAACAAATAATAATACAGAGGGCCTAGTAGTATGTTATATCGAAAATGGTTTAGAATACGGAAATCAACAAGTTACGTGACAATCAACACTGATATAAAATCACAGTGAAATCCCATGTATCGGAATTATATTTTGACACTGAAAATTCATACCTTTTGGGAAAAGAATGCATTAGCTTTTATAAACACAAAATTAGCCAGGTGGTTAAGGTGCTCGACTCGTAATTCGAGGGTCGCTAGTTCGAATCCCCGTCACACCAAACATGCTTGCCCTTTCAGCTGTGGGGGTATTATAATGTGGTGGTTAATCCCATTATTCATTGGTAAAAGAATGGCCCAAGAGTTGGCAGTGGGTGGTGATGACTAGCTGCCTTCTCACTAGTCTTATACTGCTAAATTAGAAACAGCTAGCGCAGGTAGCCCTTAAACAGCTTTACAAGAAATTCAAAACAAACACAAAATATTCATATTTTTATATTGTAAAGATGTGTTCAATTTGGTGATTCAAAATTTATGGATGGAGCTATCCCTTAAACTTAATGGTACTGTTAACAAAGGCAGCAGAATAAACCTATAGCAGCATAACAATCTACAAAGAAACTTGTAGCAAGTCAAATCCCAGCAATAGTAAGCAAAGTATGGTGTCTTGTAAAAGGTTAAAACCCATGAACCAAAGTTCAAAGTCAAAGCCATACATATACCCTAAACAACAGTATGCAACATAATCAAAAAGTATGTCTGTACTAAGTACAACACAGAACAGATTCATTAAGAAAAGGCTTCCAGCCATAATCTCCATTTAACTATTACGTATCTCAAGCAGATAAAAAAATTAAATGCATGTTCAGGTAAAAAATATAATTGTTTGTTTGGTGTTGATTGCCGAGTCACAAAAAATGGCCTGGCCTGAAATTTGTTTTAACAAGTTGACCCCACATTTTTTTATCTACCTGGTCATTTCACAATGTAGCTTTTTTTTTTATTCTGTAAAGTATTTTGTTTTCTCAATGCCACTTATCATTTTTAAAGTATTTATAAATGGAAAATTATTTTCCACAAAACACACTGGCTACTTTTGCAATTGTTTATGTACATCAGCAATAGACTTTTAGTAAACATAACCACATGGATCATTCATGGCACACAGAGTAATGGCACTGATACTAAAATTCCTGCACAATCATTTAAGTTTCTAGATTGCACCATTTATGTCTTCTTTATTAAAAAAAGTTCAGAGTACCTGTCTTTAGACTTCCCCTGAAGGAGAAGGGAATAACCTACCTCCACATACCTCAGAGGAATGAATAGGCAATTTCAAAAACAGTTTTTAAGGGAATAACCTACCTCCACATACCTCAGAGGAATGAATAGATAATTTCAAAAACAGTTTTTAAGTTTGAACTCATTTTCCCATAAGAAGACATAACGGTTAAGATATCAAATTCACCAACTGGGGATTTCTTTGCACTCAGTAGAGTTTAGCAATAATTTGACTAATCATTTTTCTAGAAGCATCAATCATATTAATTGGTGTCAGGTAAAATAATCTATTAATCAAAATTATGACTATCATTTGATGTCATGCAAATAATAATCTAAATTAAATTAGCATTTTAGATTATTCCAATAATCTAAATCACTGAAAATTCCCCAACAAAATTTCTCATTATTATTTTTGATTAATTCAAGGTTATTCAGCTTAATTGGCAACCATCACAACCCATGAAAATAATTAACTAATTGACATTAGTATTTTCCAATTATTGCTACTTTCAATTATTCCAACTATCCAGTTCCAAATCTCATATAGGAATAACCAATTAATTAATTCTAACTGATCCATCATCAAATTCCACCAATAAATTACAGTGATCAGGCAGTTAAAGCAGGTGCTGAGAAACTATCACCCTCAAAAGTTCTAAAATCCTAAATTTGTTTTTAATATATACTTCTTCACAATAAAAGCTATAACTTGTAACAACAAAAGTTAACACATCAGTGATCTGAACCGTAAAACTAAATGCAATACCTTGTAATTAAAGTGTTTATACACAGTAAGTAAACTAAAAATAAAACACTTAAATGTCAGATAAATCCTCTAACTAATAATTAAGGTTACGTAGCTCGTACTTTCTGACTACTAAGACGAATACATCACCAGTAGCATCGAACGGTAGGAGAGATTTATGTTATGATCATGATTACGACATAGCACTTGAGTAAGGAAGCATATTATGCTAATATAATAATATGTAATCAAGCAATGATCTAAAGATATACGTAAAGAGTTTTACTGATGATGAAACGTATTTCACATTTAAAAAGAACGTTGGTCATAACTGAAAACAGACCACATTCTGTTGAAACTTAGTTACCTAGCCTAATTAGGCCTAGAGCTGTGGCTAAGCGCTATTATTAACATCTTATTAGTACTAATAAAATATTATATAATATACACATCTTTACACATTAAAGAATTGTAGTGTATCATTAACTTACCTGAGACAACCAAAGCCTCGTTTGGTCCGCATGTTTCAAATCCTGGCATATTTCTATTTCAAAACTAGCAACGATTTTATTACACAAGTAACACCAATAACCTACCAACGCCTAACGCTACTACGCCTTCTTATCCAAAACTTCAATAGGGTATAGTAATTCACTAATTGGTACACAAATCAATTACACTTAACAGACATAGAAATATGATATATAATAGATAAATTTGGAAAACGGAAAATTTAAATAAGATTTTAATATGCCGCAAAAATAACAGTAATACTAAAATTAATATAAAATATAATTTACACAGGGGGATGCATTAAAGCATTTCGATTGTCGTTGAGCGCTAATCTGTCTTTGTACAGGATTTTTATATTTCAAGTTTTATACAATTAAAAATAGTCCGAACTCTATGGAGCTACTATTCGAGGTTCGATTCCCCAATATCACCAGAGCGCAAATAGACCATTGTGTAGCCTTGCTCTAAAAATAATAATAAATAAATGAATAATAAAATATGTATATAAAACTTCATGTTAACAACTAGTTACAACCACCATACAAGAAAGAAGGTTCTTAATTATTAGGATTGGAATCTATACAAGAGTATTTCCCCAAACTGTATTTTTCCGTTCGTGATAAAGTATAAGTCTTAATTCAGTAAAAAAATAGGTTAGACCCCAAATAAGTCTCCAATGTTATTTATTTTGGTAAAAATAAACTTTTAACATAGAAAAAAGTACTGTGTGTGTGTTCTTTTTATAGCAAAGCCACATCGGGCTATCTGTGGAGTCCACCGAAGGGAACTGAACCGCTTATGTTACCGCTCTAGACTAGAGGGAAGGTAGCTAGTCATCACAATCCACTGCCAACTCTTGGGCTACTCTTTTACCAACGAATAGTGAGATTGACTGTACATTATAATGCTCCCATGGCTGAAAGGACGAGCATATTTGGTGCGACGGGTATTCGAACCCGCGACCCTTAGATTACGAATCGAACACCTTAACCCACTTGGCCATGCCGGGCCTGACAAAAAGGAGACAATTATTTAAAGCATTGGATGTAATTGTGATAATTGTATTGTATTATAACAACAGGGATATAGAAGAATCATTAATCTTGTTAATTAGGTTCTAAAGCAATGGAACTAACTTGTGTAGACTTTTACACAAAAAATGGAATTATTCAAAGCTCTGGATACAACTATGGTAACCCATGAGGTAAAAAAGTGAATTTGTTACTTATTATATTGTGATAATACACGAAAGAAGAAATATTTCGTCTTGTTAATTGGGTTTTAAAGTAAATTAATCAACTTATATGGATTTTTGAAGAAAAAGAGAATTATTTATTAATATTGTAGATTCAACTGTGGCAAACAATAGTGCAAAGAATTGTTGTACATACGTTTGATTTGTTTGGAATATATATTATTTTAAAATAAGTGGATTGTGTGATGTTCATTTATTGTTGAAACGTGTCGCCAACATGTCACAGGCACATGATGTGTTTGTTGTCCCAGTCACTGGCTAATGGCCTGGCATGGCGAAGCGCGTAAGGCGTGCGACTCGTAATCCGAGGGTCGCGGGTTCGCGCCCGCGTCGCGCTAAACATGCTCGCCCTCCCAGCCGTGGGGGCGTTATAATGTTTCGGTCAATCCCACTATTCGTTGGTAAAAGAGTAGCCCAAGAGTTGGCGGTGGGTGGTGATGACTAGCTGCCTTCCCTCTAGTCTTACACTGCTAAATTAGGGACGGCTAGCACAGATAGCCCTCGAGTAGCTTTGTGCGAAATTCCAAAACAAACAAACACTGGCTGATACATTCATCACGGGTTGCAACAATATTAATTTGGACTTTGACAAGCTCACTGACTATTTTGGACAATCATGTCCTTCACAGTATCATGTTTTCGGTCTTTCAAGAACGTCTGTTTAAACTTTGGGGCTAAGAAAGACGAAATATTGATTTGCTTCTCAGAAGCTTTAATAGCATTGTTGTATCTGGAAAGTAGATCTTCTTTAAGGAAAGTTTCATCTGTAACATCAAGAGACGATATTTTCTTTGGTATAAAATATATTTTTCAAGAATGTATTAACTGCTGGCCAAAATATTAAGGCCAATGAACACAAAGAAAAAATATGCATTTTGCGTTGCTAGACTAAACCACTTATTTGAGTAGAGCTTCGAAAGATTAAAATAAAAAAGGTAAAACAAAAATAAAAACATTTTTATAATTTTATAAGAAAAATGCGAACACTATGAAATTATCCTAAATACTAGCTGGTCAAAAGTTTAAGACCATATTGAAACGAAGCGTTAGTCGGTAAAAAAGTAACAAAATTTAGTCATTTGTTTTCAATCATTAGCGTTGTTAACATCTCCTTGTTATATTGGGTAAAAACATGCCAAAAGCTAAAAAAGTTGAAAGAGTTGGAATTTGGCAGAATTGTGGAGCTGCAAAAGCAAGGTCTCTCTCAACGTGCCATCTCTGGTGAGATTGGGCGTAGTAAAACTGCTGTTGCAAATTTCTTAAAAGACCCTGAGGGATACAGAACAAGAATTTCATATGGTCGGCCCAAGAAAATTTCGCCACCGTTGAGCAGGAGGATTCGACGGGTTGTCCGGCAAGACACCAGCCGATCGTCGAACCAGATTAAGACCCTTACGGACGCAGAATGCAGCTCAAGAACAATAAGACGGCATATACGAGAGAAAGGTTTTATAAACCGCAAACGTCGTTAAAGGCCACGCCTCCTTCCACACCAGGAAACAGCTCGGTTTACTTTGCTGAGAAGCACCAAACATGGGAAGTAGAAAAGTGGACGAAGGTTTTGTTCTCTGATGAGAAAAACTTAAACTGGATGGTCCAGATTGCTTCCAACGTTACTGGCGCGATAAGGATATCCCACCGAAACAATTTTCTACACGACACAGGGGAGGAGGTCCCATCATGGTCTGGGGTACTTTCTCCTTCCATGGAACAATGAAGCTTCAGGTTATACAGGGGCGTCAAACAGCAGCTGGCTACACTGGCATGTTAGAGAGAGCATTTTTATTGACTGAAGGCCCTCGCTTGTGTGGAAATGGCTGGATCTTTCAGCAGGACAACACTGCAATCCACAATGCCCGCAGGACAAAGGACTTTTTCATGGCGAATAACGTGATTCTTTTGGACCATCCAGCGCGTTCGCCCGAAGTGAACCCCATTGAAAATGTTTGGGGTGGATGGCAAGGGAAGTCTATAGAAATGTACGTCATTTCCAAACAGTGCATGATCTTCGTGAAGCCATCTTCACCACTTCGAATAACATTCCAGCCAGCCTTCTGCAAACGCTTATATCGACCATGCCAAAGCGAATGTTTGCAGTTATTCGGAATGACGGCCGTACTACTGAGACCTCTTGTTGGGCATTTCCTACCCTGTTTAGAACTTCTTTTTGGTATGGTTTTAAACTTTTGACCAGCTAGTATTTAGGCTAATTTCATAGTGTTCACATTTTCCATATTTAATGCTAAAAATGCTTTTTAATTTTATTTTCCATTTTCTTATTTTCAACTTTCGAAGCTCTACTCAAATAAGTGGTTGAGTCTAACAACGCAAAATGCATATTTTTTCTTTATGTTCATTGGTCTTAAGATTTTGGCCGGCAGTGTGTAGAATTGGTCTGCTTAGTGAAACTTTAACATGAAAATCTCTTTGCAGAGAGTCTGTAAAGCTGTGAATTCACTCCAAAACTATAGCGGCATATTTCACGATAGTAAAAGTGTCTTGGTTTGGTGATAAGTTTAATTATCCTCTGTTACACATATTAGCTTTTCCCTTTCTAAAGATTGTGATATTCTGTCATAGCTGTAACTCAACTGATGCTGTTTTAACAACAATACCATGTTTCTACTACGGTTTCTGCCTCACTGCTGTTAATGACTTTGTTCACAGCAAGGTTTGAGTTATCAGGAAGGAACTCAATCTTTGAATCTTCAAAATGGAGTCAAATGCTTTGGCATAACTTGATCTATTATCTCCTGTAAAAACTTTCTTAAAGTCAAGCGACGAGACTGTTTGTGCCTATATCTTCAAGAGCTTCACAGATACTTTCTGTCCTTGGTCATCAGGAAGAGGATCTGTTTCTATACAATCACATTGAAGATTATAGTCTTCACCAATAGAATCGATCAGTTAAGATCTTTTGATTTCCTTTCTTTGTGATCCATAAATACGAGCTAGTATTGTCTCAATGACGTCGGTGTGACCTGAAAGGGAATCTCTTGGTTTATCTTTTCAAGAAACAAAAAATTCGAATTTGGTTTCACCGATGTATAAATAGATATTATAATATTCGTAATAAATGCAGCCAGTACATTATTAACCCTAGCCTGTTTGGAAGAAAACTCATTTTTTAACTTCTTCCTAAACTATCAAATATTCTTATTTGGTTCCTACAATGTTAATGAAGATTTGTCTTTTTTGTTTGAAATTCCAAGTAAATTCCTAATAAAGTTAGAAATATCGCTAGGACGAATTCTAATCATATTAATTTTAAACCTTAATATTAAACACATTTCAATAATTAACATATTGAAATCAACGTTGCCTCTAAGTTTTTTTTCAATAGCAGCTCTTGCCGACCCAATTAATTAATGCATTAGAAATTCCTCTAACATTAATCTTATTACAAGAAAGACACATCATTCAAAATATATTGAACTCCTAAGCACAGGGGCAAACAAAAATATATAAACAGTATTGGTAACTATATATGTAGAAATTAAGCCTAAAGTTTGTCCGACTTTGAGGCCTACGGCTAACCTTGCAGTCTTTTCCAGAGGGTTGTTACCATGGAAATTATAGCAGCGAGAAACAATGGCCACCACAATGAACACCATCTACAAGAAAGGAAATAGTTCTTGTAGATGCACCGTACATGTAAAATAGTTCTCAGTATATCTACAGTAGATAAAACTGGAAAATTGTATCTCTACTCTTGATAAAACTGAAAACCTGTATATCTGCAGCAGATAAAACTGTAAATCTGTATATCTACAGTATATAAAACTAAAAACCTGTATTAAACTAGATAAAACTGGAAACCTCTATATCTACACTAGATAAAACTAAAAATCTGTGTAATTACACTAGATAAAATTGAAAACCTGTATATCTACACTGGATAAAACTGTAAACCTGTATATCTACACTAGATAAAGCTGAAAACCTGTATATCTACACCAGGTAAAACTAAAAACCTGTATATATACACTCGATAAAACTGTAAACCTGTATATCTACACTAGATAAAACTCAAAACCTGTATATCTACACTAGATAAAACTGAAAACCTGTATATGTACACTAGATAAAGCTGAAAACCTGTATATCTACACTAGATAAAACTGGAAACCTGTATATCTACACTAGATAAAACTGAAAACCTGTATATCGACACTAGATAAAACTGAAAACCTGTATATCAACACTAGATAAAACTGAAAACCTGTATATCTACACCAGATAAAACTGAAAACCTGTATATCTACACTAGATAAAGCTGAATACCTGTATATCTACACTGGATAAAACAGAAAACCTATATATCTACACTAGATAAAACTGAAAACTGGTATATCTACACTAGATAAAACTGGAAACCTGCATATCTACACTAGATAAAGCTGAAAACCTGCATATCTACACTGGATAAAACTGAAAACCTGTATATCAACACTAGATAAAGCTGAAAACCTGTATATCTACACTAAATAAAACTGTAAACCTGTATATCTACACTAGATAAAACTGAAAACCTGTATTAAACTAGATAAAACTGAAAACCTATATATCTACACTATATAAAGCTGAAAACCTGTATATCTACACTAGATAAAACTGAAAACCTGTATATCTACACTAGATAAAACAGAAAACCTGTATATCGACACTAAATAAAACTGAAAACCTGTATTAAACTTGATAATACTGAAAACCTGTATTAAACTAGATAAAACTGAAAACCTGTATATCTACATTAGATAAAGCTGAATACCTGTATATCTACACTAGATAAAGCTGAAAACCTGTATATCTACACTAGATAAAACTGAAAATCTCTATATCTGCACTAGATAAAGCTGAAAATCTGTATATCTACACTAGATAAAGCTGAAAACCTGTATATCTACACTAGATAAAACTAAAAACCTGTATATCTACACTGGATAAAACTGAAAACCTGTATATCTACACTAGATGAAGCTGAAAACCTGTATATCTACTCCAGATAAAGGTGAAAACCTGTATATCTACACTAGATAAAACTGAAAACCTGAATATCTACACTGGATAAAACTGAAAACCTGTATATCTACACTAGATAAAGCTGAAAACGTGTATATCTACATTAGATAAAGCTGAAAACCTGTATATCTACACTAGATGAAGCTGAAAACCTGTATATCTACACTAGATAAAGCTGAAAACCTGTATTAAACTAGATAAAACTGAAAACCTGTATATCTACACTAGATAAAGCTGAAAACCTGTATATCTACACTAGATAAAACTGAAAACCTGTATATCTGCACTGGATAAAATTGTAAACTTGTATATCTACACTAGATAAAAGTGAAAACCTGTATATCTACACTGGATAAAGCTGAAAACCTGTATATCTACACCAGATAAAGCTGAAAACCTGTATATCTACACCAGGTAAAACTAAAAACCTGTATATATACACTCTATAAAACTGTAAACCTGTATATCTACACTAGATAAAACTCAAAACCTGTATATCTACACTAGATAAAACTGAAAACCTGTATATCTACACTAGATAAAGCTGAAAACCTGTATATCTACACTAGATAAAGCTGAAAACCTGTATATCTACACTGGATAAAACTGAAAACCTGTATATCAACACTAGATAAAACTGGAAACCTGTATATCTACACTAGATAAAACTGAAAACCTGTATATCGACACTAGATAAAACTGAAAACCTGTATATCAACACTAGATAAAACTGAAAACCTGTATATCAACACTAGATAAAACTGAAAACCTGTATATCTACACTAGATAAAACTGAAAACTGGTATATCTACACTAGATAAAACTGAAACCTGCATATCTACACTAGATAAAGCTGAAAACCTGTATATCTACACTGGATAAAACTGAAAACCTGTATATCTACACTAGATAAAGCTGAAAACCTGTATATCTACACTAAATAAAACTGTAAACCTGTATATCTACACTAGATAAAACTGAAAACCTGTATTAAACTAGATAAAACTGAAAACCTATATATCTACACTATATAAAGCTGAAAACCTGTATATCTACACTAGATAAAACTGAAAACCTGTATATCAACACTAGATAAAACTGAAAACCTGTATATCTACACTAGATAAAACTGAAAACTGGTATATCTACACTAGATAAAACTGGAAACCTGCATATCTACACTAGATAAAGCTGAAAACCTGCATATCTACACTGGATAAAACTGAAAACCTGTATATCTACACTAGATAAAGCTGAAAACCTGTATATCTACACTAAATAAAACTGTAAACCTGTATATCTACACTAGATAAAACTGAAAACCTGTATTAAACTAGATAAAACTGAAAACCTATATATCTACACTATATAAAGCTGAAAACCTGTATATCTACACTAGATAAAACTGAAAACCTGTATATCTACACTAGATAAAACAGAAAACCTGTATATCGACACTAAATAAAACTGAAAACCTGTATTAAACTAGATAAAACTGAAAACCTGTATATCTACACTAGATAAAGCTGAAAACCTGTATATCTACACTAGATAAAACTGAAAACCTGTATATCTGCACTGGATAAAATTGTAAACTTGTATATCTACACTAGATAAAAGTGAAAACCTGTATATCTACACTGGATAAAGCTGAAAACCTGTATATCTACACTAGATAAAACTAAAAACCTGTATATCTACACTGGATAAAACTGAAAACCTGTATATCTACACTAGATAAAGCTGAAAACGTGTATATCTACATTAGATAAAGCTGAAAACCTGTATATCTACACTAGATGAAGCTGAAAACCTGTATATCTACTCCAGATAAAGGTGAAAACCTGTATATCTACACTAGATAAAACTGAAAACCTGAATATCTACACTGGATAAAACTGAAAACCTGTATATCTACACTAGATAAAGCTGAAAACGTGTATATCTACATTAGATAAAGCTGAAAACCTGTATATCTACACTAGATGAAGCTGAAAACCTGTATATCTACACTAGATAAAGCTGAAAACCTGTATTAAACTAGATAAAACTGAAAACCTGTATATCTACACTAGATAAAGCTGAAAACCTGTATATCTACACTAGATAAAACTGAAAACCTGTATATCTGCACTGGATAAAATTGTAAACTTGTATATCTACACTAGATAAAAGTGAAAACCTGTATATCTACACTGGATAAAGCTGAAAACCTGTATATCTACACCAGATAAAGCTGAAAACCTGTATATCTACACTAGATGAAGCTGAAAACCTGTATTAAACTAGATAAAACTGAAAACCTGTATATCTACACTAGATAAAGCTGAAAACCTGTATATCTACACTAGATAAAACTGTAAACCTGTATATCTGCACTGGATAAAAGTGAAAACCTGTATATCTACACTCGATAAAACTGTAAACCTGTATATCTACACCAGATTAAACTGAAAACCTGTATATCTACAGTAGATAAAACTGAAAACCTGTATATCTACACTGGATAAAACTGTAAACCTATATATCTACACTAGATAAAACTGTAAACCTGTATATCTACACTGGATAAAACTGTAAACCTATATATCTACACTAGATAAAACTGTAAACCTGTATATCTACACTAAATAAAACTGAAAACCTGAATATCTACACTAGATAAAGCTGAATACCTGTATATCTACACTAGATAAAACTGAAAACTTGTATATCTACCCTAGATAAAACTGAAGACTGGTATTGTAAAACTAAAGAGGCCGTTTATATCACTTCATAGCCAAAAACACCACAAAAATCAATTTGATTGAGAGTTTTGTCCGACATGTCTAGTCGAAGACTCTATTAAATTATATCTGTTTCAATATTAAAGAGACAGTTTTAAGGTATTTTCATATTCCACATCATTAACTCTGTTCTATTAAATTCTATAAATGTGTAAATAACAGTACGAAATATTCTCCTGGAAGAGGTGTTTTCTTCACGGTAACATACTGGAAGAGATGTTTTCTTCATGGTAACATACTGGAAGAGGTGTTTTCTTCATGGTAACATACTGGAAGAGGTGTTTTCTTCACGGTAACATACTGGAAGAGGTGTTTTCTTCATGGTAACATACTGGAAGAGGTGTTTTCTTCATGGTAACATACTGAAAGAGGTGTTTTCTTCATGGTAACATACTGAAAGAGGTGTTTTCTTCATGGTAACATACTGGAAGAGGTGTTTTCTTCATGGTATCATACTGAAAGAGGTGTTTTCTTCACGGTATCATACTGAAAGAGGTGTTTTCTTCATGGTAACATACTGAAAGAGGTGTTTTTTTCATGGTAACATACTGGAAGAGGTGTTTTCTTCATGGTATCATACTGAAAGAGGTGTTTTCTTCACGGTATCATACTGAAAGAGGTGTTTTCTTCATGGTATCATACTGAAAGAGGCGTTTTCTTCATGGTAACATACTGAAAGAGGTGTTTTTTTCATGGTAACATACTGGAAGAGGCGTTTTCTTCATGGTAACATACTGAAAGAGGTGTTTTTTTCATGGTAACATACTGAAAGAGGTGTTTTCTTTATGGTAACATACTGGAAGAGGTGTTTTCTTTATGGTAACATACTGAAAGAGGTGTTTTTTTCATGGTAACATACTGAAAGAGGTGTTTTTTTCATGGTAACATACTGGAAGAGGTGTTTTAAATAAAGACAATGGTTGTTTCGTACCATCAAATGAATGAAAGCTTTGATTTTTTTAAACATTTTTGCCGAGAGTTTTGACACAACCAATGAAATTTTCATAGTTGCTATAAAGATACTGCATTATTTAACCTTCAGTTCCAAGCGAACAGTTGTGTTCTTACAGAGTTGGAAAAGGATTAGTTAAGAAAATAGAGTGAAATGACAGCAGTGATCTGGAATTAAACCTCAGGCACTTTAAGTGTTTTCCTATCATTCAGAGAAAATAAAAGACGTTCGATTGCAAGTAAGATACATTCAGATATTCTTGAGTAAGGTTAGGCCTAGTAGTTATTGTCCCAAGCTAAAATATACTGTTGAAAACCGCCCATAGTTCAGATGTGGGGCATTATAACTGTAAGACTATTCCTCTGTTCTGGCTACGAGTAACCACCTGGACAGTAGACATAGCTAACTGGTTGGCTTTCTTCGCTCTGGTCCATAGTACTAAAAGAAACACCTGACGTGGTTCTTTAGCCTAACTGTCGAACATTTATTTGTCTAAAAGTTGTTTACGTTTTTATATATTTCGAGCTTTATTCGTTGTGAAGAAAGTTTTCAATTAGTTCTTAGGTTAAAATCAAATGTATGTCGCTAGCAAATAATGGCCAGGTAATTCCCATCTGGTGTAGGGAGCTCGTGATGAAAATAAAATTTTATATACATTCGCTGGGCGTATCGTGACTTGGTCGACCTTGTATTAGCACTAACACTGAACTGGTGTATCACATATTGTGTACATTTGTAGCTACGCATATTATTTATGGGCGAATCGTTTATCGCCAAGAACTGTTTCTCTCGCACACTTTTAAAAATATACTTTAATGTTTTGTCGTTAGAATATGCTAATATTTGTTTCATTCAAGGGTACACATTTTGTCTGCTAAAATTGTAAAACATAAGTCAAGTTTAAGCTTGACTAAGAAAGATTTTCATGAAGCACATATTCTGTAATTATCAAAATTGTATCACTTTGTCTTCCAGTAGTTTAATTTCATTTTGTCTTGTGATCTTTAGAGGGGGAAATTTAATCTCTAAGAAATAATTTATATGGATTTGAATAGAACAGAAACAATTTTTTTTTTAAAAAAAAGCCAAAACTCGTTGTAGAAAACTGTCAACTAAGAAACAAACGAAACTTACCATCAGGACGCCGACAGTAAAACCACACACGGAATTGTGTTGTCTTCAAGACACTAGTATTTCCAAATACAGTCTAACTACTTAAAATAATAGTATGGGATACGACAGATAAATAAACTGAAAACAGGGATTTGGAAGTAAAAATCTGAGACTTTGGTAATCCCTATATTCGTTGGTTTGTTTTCGACTTTCGCGCAAAGTTACACGAGAGCCATCTGTGTTAGTCGTCCCTAATTTAGCAGTGTAAGACCAGAGGGAGAGTTCCCCTACTAACGAATAGTGGATTGACCCTAACAGATGAAAGGATGAACATGTTTGGTGTGACAGGGACTCGAAACCGCGACCCTCCGGTTATGAATCGAGCGCCTTAACCATCAGGCCATGCCGGACATCTCACATTCGTAAGAACGAAATCTTTTTTGCCCGGAAAAACAAGCGTTCAACGTAATATTTTTTCCCTAAATTAAATTTCTCCAAGTTTTAGGTTTATTTTCTTTCCGGGTTCTTTTAAATTTAGAAATAGTTGGTTACTTTATTTCTTAGAAACAAATTACAGTGTAGTAATTGTTTCTTTGGGCTTCCAAGTAATATTATGTTAATAATCAACACGTTGTGAAACTCCAAGAAATAGAATACGTTTTTAGTATATCTTTAGTGTAATTAGTGTATTTAGTGTAAATATCTGATGTTTCAAGCAAACAGGAGAAATTAATGAAACAAAACAACAACAAAAAATAAATAATATAAAAAGTACGAACAGATTTCAAGTGCTTTACCATAGTTTAAAGAAATTCACATATTTTGGTGGTGGAAAATAATGATAGTGTGGCTTAATGGGTGGTTTTATTTGTTTAAAATTAAATACAAAACTATACAATGGGTTATCTGTGCTCTGCTCACTACGGCGATCGAATCCCGGTTTCTAGCATTGTAAGTCCACAAACATACTGCTGTACCATAATGACGGATATAATTCTAACTCCTACAGACACAGTCCATAAGACTGATTTTGTTTGTTAGTGTATCGAAATCAGGTTTTTAGTCCATAATCCCTCCAGCTTACAACTGGGAGGAAAAACCAGAAGCTGAAGGTACCCGAGATGTTGAAATGTTTTATTATTCGTTATTTTTGTGCCTACACTTTAAATAACATCTATTAATAACAAAACAATAAGAGGGGATAACCCCTCCAGTGGCACATTAGGAAGTCTACAAACTGTGGTTTGTTTGTTTGTTTGTTTTGAATTTCGCGCAAAGCTACACGAGGGCCATCTGCGCTAGCCGTCCTTAATTTAGCAGTATAAGACTAGAGAGAAGGCAGCTATTCATTACCACCCACTGCGAACTCTTGGGCTGCTCTTTTGTCAACGAATAGTGGATTGACCGTAACATTAATAAACGCCCCCACAGCTGAAAGGACGAGCATGCTGATTAAGAAAAAAATAATTATTTAAGCGGGACTGTGGTTTATTCCAGCTATTAATATATGTATTTACGTTAGAATGTTACAATATCGTAATTAATTTTATAAACCTTTCTCTTCCGTGTCTACAATGCTGTTAAAAGAAAAGTTATCCGTTGTTTTTACGAGAGGACTTTGTGTCTAGATACAAAAAAAACTGTTTGATGATGGCCTTATTTACTGCTCTCTCTCAAACACAAACGACCTTTTTTCCCGCTTCATTTTACATTCCATCAAGAAACGAGACAGAATATAATAGATTGCATTGTGTACGCAAGCGCAATGACCGAGTTATGTGATAACTGCACGTGTGGTGAGAAAAGGTCGCTCTCACCACTGGTGCTTTATGATCGTGGACTAGAGCAGAATTGTTCTGATCTGTTAGAAAAGAGGACCTGCTGAGGAATCCAACCAATCTAGCAAGTAAATGAGAAGATGGGATATGAAGGTCTGTTGTCTTCTGTTATTCTACAAGTGATGGCATTTGGTAAGTCAATTAAGTTATGACTTTTAATCTAAACATTACGGTCTAAGGTAGGTCCTTTGTAGCATTTTGTCTCAGTTATTTATAAAACCTACGTAAGTCCGTTGAAACAGTGTTTTCAGTGTCACAAGTAATAACAAGGTGAATCCGTCTAAACAATGTTTTCTGTTTTAATTTGTCACCAGTAATAACACTATGATAAATCCATTTAAACAGTGTTTTCTGCTTTTAGTGTTGCAATTAAAAGGTAAATCTCTTTAAACGTAATTTCAATGCAAGACATGGGTTAAATTTATTAATACACAGCTTTCTACGTAATTGTTACATGTATATTATTTTTAACATTGAGAAGACTGTTAAAATATTATTTTCATTGTGTGTTAATGGACAGTGTTTTAAACTATCAATGAGTATTAAACAGACAGTAATGTCCGCTGCATCCGTCTTTACAACATCTTCTACCCTTGTTTCTAAACAGGTACTATTATGGTAATCCATATACTGCACATTTAATACGTACTAGAACTCAATAACAAATATTACATGACTTTCACCTGGTGAGAATTTAATTAGTGTTAAGAAAAGTGATCATTAGACGATCGGTGTTAGAAAACTTTATATACGTGCTTTCACCGAACTATTTCTCGCATTGAGCTGTGCGTAAACATAATTATTTGGGATTAGGCTCGGCATGGCTAAGTGGATTAAGGCGTTCGACTCGTCATCTGAAGGTCGAGATTCGAATCCCCGTTGCATCAAACATGCTCGCCCTTTCAGCCGTGAGGGCGTTATAATGTGCCGTCAATTCCACTATTCGTTGGTATAAGAGTAGCCCAAGAGTTGGCGGCGGGTAGTGATGACTAGCTGCCGTCCCTCTAGTCTTACACTGCTAAATTAGGGACGGCTAGCGCAGATAGCCTGTGAGTAGCTTTGCGCGAAATTCAAAAACAAACAATCATAGCTCTGGGTAAATTATTAACAATATTAGTTCTCAAGATATGATAGTGTTAGAGAAGGATATGGTGATGTACTGATACAATGTTAATTACAAAATGAACACTTACATTACTAATAATGGGTTGAAACTAAACCAGAAATTTTAGTCTTCCATTAAATCCCTCTGCTTACGAGGGGTTTACGTTTTTCGTTGTAATCTTTATGTAATTTGTTTGTTTTGGAATTTCGCACAAAGCTACTCGAAGGCTATCTGTGCTAGCCGTCCCTAATTTAGCAGTGTAAGACAGATAGTTATCACCATCCATCGCCAACTCTTGGGCTACTCTTTTACCAACGAAAAGTGGGACTGACCGTCACCTTATAACGCCCCCACGGCTGGGAGGGGGAGCATGTTTGGCGCGACTTGGGCGCGAACCCGCGACCCTCAGATTACGAAGCACACGCCTTAACGCGTTAGGCCATGCCAGGCGACTTTATGTAATATTTAGATGATTGTTTTACAAAGAACAGCCATAAAATTAACTTATGATTTGATTGGATAAATAGTTTTTTATTTTATAAAGTCGTTTGTGTGTATGTGTTTGTTACCTTATGTGACTCAACTGGCTTTCACATTCATTAAACTCACAATAAAAAACACAAACAGACAACTAAATTTTAGTTATAAATCGTGAGTCTAGCTATTATTCCTTATTATCAGCTACTCATACGATTGATTGAACCTGAAATAGAATTAAAACTAGGACGACTGGATATACTGGATGACAACTTTGTTATGACCTTTGCACCCCTTTAGCCACGGTTCTAAACTGACCTCCAGATGAAAATTAAACTAACCACATGATATATGATGTGATCTCTGCAGAGTTATAAATGACTGGGACAAACATGTTTTCAGTTAGGCTAAACGATATACAAAAATACACAAATGTTGCAGTGTCCAAAAGAGTCATGGTAATGGTGTAACGTCTAGTAAGTACCTTAATGGCTTAGATAGTTTCGTTGATAGGCTTCTCAAAGACATTAGTCATTCGAGTTTACCAGCAATGGCAAAAATTGAATAAAGTGTTTGATGCTAGGGGAGTTATGACCACAAACATTTAGTGGCAGATGGAGGAAAAAGACAGACAGGATAGTAAAGTGCAACCATCATGAAACAACAGACCAACTGACAGACACATTTAATACAGGACAATTCATGTCGATATCTAGCCGCACCTTACCAAGAACATTACAACAAACGGACAATAGCAAAGGAGATCACTATGTAAACTAGAGATCTCTTTACTAACAATAAAAAAGCACCTGGAGTGGTGTAAGAAGCACATACATTAAACTAAAGAGGACTGACCAGAAATTATGTAGTCCGACGATTAATTTTACCCTTTTTATGCACAGATTAGACAAGATAGATTTGTAAAAAGCCACACCAATAACTCGATCGTTTCGTGTGGTCTAGCTGATTACGTCTGGTGCAATCACAGCGGGTTTTCCTGGTATACCCTGGGCCCCTAAGTCCCGCTGGTAGGTCAAATGAAAGTCAAAGGTTACCTTAGTATCACTTCTAATCATGTACATCTAGTGATGTTAACTGTGGTACCTCAATGGGAGCCTACCCCCCACGTCCAAACCGTGCAGACACGATCTGAAAAGCATGATGGTGTTTTAAAAATCTCCATTAATACCAGAATCACTGAATAATAATTCAGTTGAGCACTTGTGGGACGACCTTAAAAGGCAAAATTTGCTAACAAGGTACTCTACTTGTCTCGCTCAGTAAACTGATTTCAATATTAATAAGATAATTTAGAAAACTTTCAGAACCTGATGAATTCTATGCCACGTCATGCAATGAGTGTTATTTAGGTAAAAAGTGGACCAATTTTTTATTAGGTATAAATTCTAATAATAACACAATACCAAAACATTTCATTATACTTCCCTCAGAAACCTTTAAAGAAATCAGAGACAGAGACTCGTGTCGCGTTGTACATGTTATCCAAATTAAACGTCACGTTTTGATAAGTTATTATTTATTAGCGTGATTCAATCTCCTCTTTCGACCAGATCTTGCGTTTAGTACATTAAAAATATCACTGATTAAAGGTAACACTGCGTTTTGATTAGTTCCAGTATTCCGCATATTAGAAAATCATTGGTTAGCGTGATAAAATATTGTGTTTTATCCAGTATAGCTTGGTTTGTTTTGAATTTCCCGCAAAGCTATACGATGACTATTTCTGCTAGCCGTCCCTAATTTAGCAGTGTAAGACTAGAGGGAAGGCAGCTAGTCATCACCACCCACCGCCAGCTTTTGGGGTACTCTTTCACCAACGAATAGTGGGATTGACCGTCACGTTATAAACGCCCCCACGGCTGAAATGGCAAGCATGTTTGGTGTGACGGGGATTCGAACCCGCGACCCTTTTGATTACGAGTATTTTATCTAGTAACAAATATGTTTCCTGTCCAATAAAACGTAACTGATTAGTGTGATGAGATATCGCGTTTTATCTAGTAATAAATATGCTTCCTACCCAATACAATATAGTTGATAAATGTTATAAAATATCGTTTTTTATCCACTAAAAAACCTGCTTCATCATTAATATTAATGAATTTTGTAATGAGCGAGTGTCCTAATAATTTTTGTGCTCGTGGTCAGACTTAAAGTACACCTTTGAACGTTTCGTAGGCTCACGCTATTGTTTTAAAATTTTCAATGCACTTTAACGTTCGTTTCTGATTATTCATAAAGCGTATCATTTTACAGAAAGGTTTTGGTGGTGTGTTACCATGTTGGAAAGTTTCGTATGGACTGTTTCTGTCTCGTTTTGGAGATGACATTTCGGACTCGATATATATCGATTTCAGTGTTCGTGACAGTAGAGTCGCATTAAAAAGCAATGCCCCTCAGTGGCTCAGCGGTATGTCTGTGGACTTACAACGCTAAAAACCGGGTTTCGATACCCGTGGTGGGCAGAGCACAGATAGCCCATTGTGTAGCTTTGTGCTTTATTCGAAACAACAACAATAATAAAAAGCAATTTTAGCATTTTACGAAGCGGGCAGGTTTAGGCCTAGATTGAAACAATATTTATCAACAAAAGAACTATTTTAGTTAAGATTTAGTTAGCATTATCTTGTAACGGCGACTTTAAAAACACCCAAATAATTAAACGAATCGATTAAAATATAAAATAAGTACAACATCAACAAATTAATAGTGACAGCTGGTTCTTGAATTTTTTAAGGAAATAAAACTAGAACTAAGTGGGAAAATCTTTCTTGTTCGGGTTTACCTTGAAATCCTTAGGCACCATTTTTATTATTCACTTTTGGCCATGAGCGCACACATCTTATTTATCACTTTAAGAGCTCGTAGAGATCGGTAAAGCCTATTAAATATTAAGAACACCAGTTTACTGGTTCTTTAGGTGAAGGTCTGTAAATATGATAGGCTTGACGTCACAAAGACGACAAAGTAAGTTTCGTTGGCGAAACGGGAGAATATTTCCGACCTAAATTCTTGCCTCGTGCTCCAACTTTGGGTCACGAGGAAGCTTGTAAGGCGTGGGCAGCGAGTGGCATGCATGATGAATAAACGGGTTCTTTTGGATGAGTTATCTGCTTCTTGTTAGGCTTAATAACTTAATGGATCTTCACGGATACTTAACAGACCAGTACCACATTCCTTGTGCAATGTTTCTTTTCCAAAGTGAAACGCAAATGAAAGCAGACCTATCCATATTAGAATAGTCGATCAAACGAGGTTCAGTGACGCTATTAAAAAAAAAGGCCAAGCTCTGGCAGATACTTAGGTGAACGAATGTAGGGTAACATTTGAATAAGTACAATTTAATAACTGAGGTAGAGTTTAGATGTCTGTTGATTTAGGGTTAGAAAACAGGGTCGGAAACGTGGTCACTTTGTTTTCATTTTCCCCAAATCAACGCCGTAACAAACTCTAAGGGTTTGAAATATGTTTAGGAAACAGAAACTAAATGTTCGATTAAATATCGTTTTAAACTATGTAGAACATACGTAACGTATTTCTTTCTTGATTGTTTTTGCAAATCTACACAAAGGGTTATCCGTCAAAAGCCGTCCCTAATTTAGGGCCAATAGACAAGAGAGAAAAAGCAGCTATTCAGCATCACCTACCGCCAAGAACTGTACAATTATTTTTGCCTGACCGAGTAGTGGAGTTAACTATTATTTTTATAGTACACCCACGATCCAGGAATATGAACCATGGACCCTTGTCTCAATATATTCCAAAACAATATGATATACTTTTTCACAGCCCCTCGCAATTTCTTTTAGTGGTTCTGTGTAATGTTTATGGTTACTTTCAGACGTAAATGTTTAATAAAACTAAATATTTGTGTAAAGTTTACATTCGATTCAACAAAAAACTTTGAGAGTGACAAAAACTGATTTCATGGGTATTTAAGACCACCCACTCTTGGACTACTATTTTACCAACGAATAGTGGGATTGACCGTAACATTATAACGCCTTTATGGCTGAAAGGGCGAGCATGTTTAATATGATCGGAATTCGAACCCGCGACCCTTAGATTACGAGTCGATTGGCTTAACCACCTGGCTACCTCGGGCCCTCGATTAAGAAATCACAGCATTAATGAATCATTAATTAGAGCAATTTACATAGAGTTAAGATATACTCTTGTTACTACCTCTTGATAACACCTAAATCTTTCAAACGCTATTCGTCCACTCGTTTGGAGCAATGAAATCTGTATGCGGGATTCTGAAAAACTGTTACTTAACTGAATTTAAGTAATCTCCCATCCAAGAAACTCTTTATGAGTTATTTCTGTTCCAGATAAGTACCTTTGAATTATTTTTGATCCATAAATCTGTTTTTGAGGTATTTCTCATCCAAAAACAAACTATCAGAGTTACCTTCAATTCATGAACCTGTCTTTAGTTGGTTCTTTTTACAAGTAAGTGCTACTGAGTTATTTTTAACCCAGAAACCCAATAAACCTTGTTTTAAATGTTTCTGATTCAGCAAACTGTTTTAATTTTTCTTTTGTATCAGTAAACTGTTTATGAAGTGTTTCTGGTTCAGTAAACCATTTTTAAAATGTATCTAATAGAATTAAATGTTTTTGAAATAGTTTTGAATCAGTAGACTGTTTTTGAAGTGTTTCCGATCAAATAAATTGTTTTTGAGCAATATGTGAGAAATAAAGTTCCAAAACAGCACATTGGCATTCAGGAAACAAATTTAGTTTTTACAATTTTCATAATTTGGAAATATAAAATGAGCAGCTTGGATGGCTTTTAATTTCACTTTACTCACACTATAGCCTAACTATCTACTTTACCAAAGCTTGTCACGAGCTTAATTTGTTTTTAAAAATGGAAAATATTTTGTTTTTAAAGTTCTCACTTTCAGTCTATTGTATCTTACAGTATTATGTATATTTTTACTTGCAGAATAAAGTTTTCTTTTGCATTTCATTTTAATATAACTGTAACACAAGAAGCAAGAATAACGTAAAAGACAAGTACTATAAATTCAATATGTAACTTATGTTTAATGTTAACGTATGAGTTAGTAAATGATAAAAAGGCACAGGTTCATATTTTGTAAAAAAATGTGAGCTCACAGTGACACCCATAACCTTAAGCACTGTTCGCAGAACTATCAAACGCCGGCATGTGCAAAGCACAGTTCACTGTAGTTTATTTCTGTAGTAGGGGTGAATGCATAGCATAATATAAAAGACTGTTTAACGAAGATATTATCAATTAGTTTATTTTATGAATTAATAATTTATGCTTTTTTACTGTTTTTTTTTTATAATAAGAGAGTTAAAAGCAGAAAGTTTTGTTTATTGGAAGTTGTGTTTGCAACTCATTGAGGTATAGAATATAGTAAACATACGATTTAGAAATAAACACATAAATAGTATGAGATGAGGGTGAAACTACAGCCAGACAAGGACAGCAATGGGTTGGTTGTAAGGTTAGCTTCGGTGGAATTGAAAGGTCTGCAAATTAACATAGGCCTAACGGTTAAGATGTTAAAGTAACACTAACAGTAGAAAAATAAGAATAATTTTTTCTGTCAATGCGTGGTTCTAAAATAATCGAATCAGCCTGAGTGAACTTTGACAATAAGAATAGATGATATTTTGAAGAAAAAAAAACAAGTGATTACTGGAAGAGCAGTATACGACCGTGGCCACTTATTCCATAACTGAAAGTGATTTAGGCGCCAAATATTAGTACGATAGAAATATAGAAAAGATAGTTCGGTTTGTTAATTGAAATTCTAAAGTAACTTTACATACGTTTAAATATATGTATTATTTTGAAAACAACTGAAATCAGTGCTATTCTTTTATCTTTAAATTTATCGCGAACGAATCGCAGACACCTGCTAACGTAAAATACTAAGCCTAACAACAACCAGTATATATAGTTATACTAAAAAGAGTTATAAGCCCCTAACACACAATTGGCGAACACAACTTTAACATTTGATAATTCATAAAAGTTTAGAAGTAATTATATTTATTTTTTTTGTTATCCTCCAATTACTCATTTACCAATTGTTTTGATTGAGAACATAAAAACTAAAATTTAATAAATTTCAAAATAATTTCACATTTTTGATTATTCAGTACGTTTGAAATACCCCATTGCACGTGATAATTAGTAACTGATCTCTGGGCCCGACATGGCCAGGTGAATTAAGGCGTTCGACTCGTAATCTAAGGGTCGCGGGTTCGAATCCCCGTCGCACCAAACATGCTCCTACTTCAACCGTGGACACGTTATAATATAACGGTCAATCCCACTATTCGTTGGTAAAAGAGTAGCCCAAGAGTTGGCGGTGGGTGGTGATGACTAGCTGCCTTCCCCTTAGTCTTTCACTGCTAAATTAGGGACGGTTAGCACAGATAGCCCTCGTGTAGCTTTGCGCGAAATTCAAAAACAAACAAACTTTATCAGGGCTTATATACTTTTGAAATATGCTTTCAACATGTAATAAATTAATACGACGAATTTTTTTTTGTTTTTAAGCTTCTTGTCAGTTCCAGTGTCCCTCACCTTCCGGGTTCTATCCGGATACTGTCTACTGTGATAAATACTACGAGTGTAGAGGTGGGAAACCAATTGAGAGATTTTGTGAAGATGGCTACGTGTTCCGTATAATCAGTCCTCTATATTCACGTTGTGATTATCCATTCAACGTCGACTGTAGAAACCGAGAAGAACGACGTAAGTTTATCTAACCTTTTCTTGCCTATCTGTCGTTCTGTGCCCCCCAGTGGATACAACGTAAGTTTATCTTACCTTTTCTTACCTATCTGTCGTTCTGTGGATTAACGGTTTGTCTGCGAACGTACAACGCTAGAAACCGGGTTTCGATACTCGTGGAAGGCACAGCCTACTATGTAGCCTTGTACATAACCTCACACAAACTATCATTCTATATTTATTACTCGACTGAACAGTTTAATTATCTTAATGTGACAGTCGGATTATTAAAATAAATTATCCTAAAATATTCTTCCAAATCAATCAAAATAGATTTTATTTGAAAATCTAATTTCTAAAGCAAGTTGAATCAGCGAGATTAAAAAAATCGATATTTTTTGATAGACCGTCACTTGTTTGATAATCTGTAACTATTTTTTAAAACTTTGAGGCTTCACACAGGACCAGCCCAACCTTCACCTTACTGTCCACGAAGATTTGGATTGTTTCGAGACCCTAACCCTGGCAACTGTAGCTACTTCTGGCAGTGTGTGAACGGCAGAGCTACTAGTCACCGATGTCAGGACGGGTTAGCCTTTCATCCTCGGAAAGGAAATTGTCACTGGCCTCATGCCGTCCCAGGATGTGAGCAGACACTGGAAGGTAAAGTCTTAAGGTGTGAAACGTGCACAACAGAAAAATAATAAGCATCGCAGACTTTCACATTTAAAAAATTCTTAACCTAACGTAATGTCTTACAACACGTAGTTCGAGCTTCAAACGAGCTGCTTCCTCTACTAGAAACGGACAAGAAATATTCATTACAGCTACAAATGATACTATATCTGCTGTCAATGTTTCTGTAAGGGTCGGATTCTACACAGTAGGTGTCTGTGAATTGTTGGTGATATATTTCAACAACAAACAGACAGCACACAGTCCACTTGTTTTAAAATAATCTTAAAACGAGTCAAACGTAGATACAAATGATAATCATAGTTGTATCCAGAGCTTTAAGCAATTGTCTCTTTTTCGTCAAATTACACATAGGTTGGTTTAGTTACTTTAAAACACCATTTGACAAGGCATTCTTCTTCTCTATTCTGTTATAACAATATAACTTGTGATAATTTCATTTCAAAAATCCCCACTATACGCTGTTTGTTGCTAAACTCGCAATAATTCAGTTTAGACCTGTCTGTCTCTATCGAACTTCATCTTGAACGCGTGTTTATATCCCAACAGAGACCTAGAACGTTCTACACACTACTAGATATTATGATACAATAATACTCAATTAACACAACGCCGAAAAGCTACAAATAACTTTAAATTATATGACGTTTCTATGAAAAACTTTCTAACCCTAGAATTTCTCTTAAGCATAAACAGTACGCTACTGTACGACACCTATCGAGTAAAACCGTAATAAATTATTATAATTAACAATCAACAAGTATTTTCGATTTGCAAGTTATGGTCTTTATAGAAAGAAATTATTCATACGTCGTACGTGTTTAAATAAAAATTTCTTATTGAAGTTGTAGCTTTTAAAAACTAGTTACAATCACGCGCAAACTCAAACGAAACTAATCAACGATCATTAACAGAATAATATTATTAAATACTTTACAATGTTTACATGTGTTTAGTTTCGTGTGTATATAACTTGGTGGTAGGGTGAATTATGCGCTATCTAACGGAACGTGACATAGTTATAATCTTAACCGTTTTATTTCAATAAATAATTAACAGTCCTTTCGAAGCTTGTTGTAGAATAAAACAATAAAAATAAACAATCTTCGTAAATTAATCAATATAATGATTCGTTTGTTTCTTGTTTAAGTTCTTAATTTGTTTTCACATTAATTTTTCTTTCTAACAGAAATTCCAGCACGTTTTTCTCGAAGTGTATTGGTTATGATCTCCACCCACAACTGAATCAATCCGGTTTATGAAATTCATATAAAACAGGTTTACTTTAGGTGTCTAAAGACCTGTTTTGAAGCAGTAGCAATTGTATACTGTTATCTTCCTTTTGCGTGTAAACCTGATTTGTGGTTGTTTTGAATTTAAAATCTACACAAAATGATTTGCTCAAGTCTTTCTTTGAAATTGAACACGAAAGATTATTTGTGCTCTGCCCACCACGGGGATTGAAACCATGCTTCTAGCGGTGTAAGTCGGCAGACATGCTGCTGTGCCACTAGGGGGCTTTGTTCAAGTGATTTTTCTGAACGGTTATAGAAGTGAAAGTATGTTTAACAAGTGTTTTCAGTTAATGTGATATTCTACAAACCACACATTGTGTGTGTGTGTGTGTACATCGTAGATACATTATAGTTATTAAGAATTATAAATTTTAAACATATAACTAAAAACTGAAATGCGGTTACTACACTGAAAACCTCGTGATCAAATGTTTTGCAGCGGCATTTAAAACTATTAAAGTGGATTTCCTAAATTAAATTGTTAGGAATTACCCTATCATCCACGTTCCAAAATATGATGTACCTTAAACAATAAATGGGTCTGGCATGGCCAGGTGGTTAAAACACTCGACTCGTAATCTGAGGGGCCCGAGTTCGAATCCAGTCATACCAAACATGCTCGACCTTTCAGCCGTGGGGGCGTTATAAAATCACGGCCAATCCCACTATTCGTTCGTAAAAGAGTTGCCAAAGAGTTCGCAGTGGGTGGTGATGACAAGCTGCCTTCTCTCTAGTCTTACCCTGTTAAATTAGGCACGGCTAGCGCAGATAGCCCTCGAGTAGCTTTGTGCGAAATTCAAAACAAACAAACCCTATGTTATTGTTGTAGCTCTTAGCATGACTAAAATGTTCTACAACTACCTTTTGTATTTGTTGGTATAAGTAACAGCTCTCACTGAAACTAAGGGCGTAACACAATCAACTGTTTTAAAGTCCTTGAAGTAATTTAAATTGATAGATTAACTTAAACTTTTCCCTTCACTGGGGACGGGTTTTTTTGCTTGTGTACTATACTAGCAGTAAGTTTGTTCTTTAATTCAACAAATACTCGTATTTAAACCTGGCGCTTTATGGAAAACTGTTAGAGAATATGAGAGAAACATCGTTTTTAGTAAAAGATCTTTATGGTAAAATACTCGTTAATTATGAGAAAATATTTTAACCAGTTTTACTTTTCGATGTTTGGTTTCTTTGAAAGATTTATTATTTTTTAATTTATTCTTTTAATATATCACTCCTTATTCTGTTTCATAAGTATGATTTTTTAAATATTTTGAGGTTTAATGCTTCATTAAAACATTAAGTTGATTTTATTTTTAAAAGCGAAAGAATAATCCGATTAAAGATTAACCCTCTTCACTGTTCTCTGCAGCTGCCTATTTACATAGATATCTTTCCTTCAGACTCCAAGTAAGGATGTGTATTTGAACACAAACTGCTGTCATTTCCTTTTGTGGTAGCCAATACCACGTCTCGTTTAAACCAAAGGATAGGTCGAAGAGAAAACAACTTAAAGTTGTGAGATAACATTATAAACGTCCCCAGTGACACAGTAATATGTCTGCGTAGTTACAATGCCAGGACCCGGCATGGCCAGATAGTTAAGGCACTCGACTCGTAATCTGAGGATCGCGGGTTCGAATCTCCATCACACCAAACATGCCCTTTCAGTCGTGGGGGCGTTATAATATGACGGTCAATCCCACTATTCGTTGGTAAAAGAGAAGTCCAACAGTTGGTGGTGGGTGGTGATGACTAGCTACCTTCCCTCCAGTTTTACACAAGTAAATTAGGGACGGCTAGCGCAGATAGCCTCGTTTAGATTTTCGCGAAATTAAAAACAAAAAAAAAAGTACAACTCCAGAACCGGGTTCTGATATGTATGATGGACAGAGATATCCCATTGTGTATCTTTTGCGCTTAACTTCAAACAAACAAGTTCTAAAGTTTAGAAAGAAATGTTTTTTTTTCCATAGATAAATATGTGAAAAACACATGAACGCAAACCTCACAACAGTATTGTGATACTTCCTATCGTTGTAGGCTATAATTTTTGTTGTTTTGATATACTTATTAACCAGAGGGAGTTCTTTTCACATGGCTTAATGATTGATGAAGCCTAGAAATTTGATAAGTTTAGACCAATGTGAAATTTAAATTTCGACGTTTTTAGAAGTACATAGAATGAATGAGTTAATTCAGTTTAGAGTTAATTACTGAATCAGTGATCACGTAACTTAACGTATTTGTTAGCGAGAAAATTTTGCGAAAGAACTATTGATCAATTTTGCGAGTTAGGCCTACTATTAGTCTCTGAATTTCTGTTGAAACCATGTTTGGAGAGTTTGGTCTACAAGTGAGCATAATCTGTATACAGCAAATAATTTTATTCTCGAAATAAACTTACTTGTTATAGTTATGTGAACTGGGTTTCGCGTGAATAATCTAAAACAACCCACCCAAAGATGGAGCACGCATTCAATAATATTTTGTAACTTGATAACTTACAGCCTAGAAATAACTCGAATGCATAGAAAATACATGATTTAGTTATTACGTGATGCACTAAAAATGAATATGACCTGTCATGTACGTCACAGTCGTTGCTAAGACAGGTTTAGCTGTTTTCTGATCATCAAAACCACTAGATCACATGATCCTGAATACAACCAACAAATTCGGATCGCTTAAGCAAAGTACGTGTGTTTTCATATAGCCAAGCCACATGGGGCTCTCTGCTGAGTCCATCGAGGGGAATCGAACCCCTCATTTTAGCATTGTAAATCAGTAGACTTACCACTGTACCAGCGTGAGGCTTTAAGCAAAGCATCATGAAAAGAACCATTACCATTATAAGTAGGCTCTCGTTTCAAATGCCCGTTTTTATTAGAAACTCTCTCAAATTAAGGGGTTAGTTTTTGCAGAACAGGTTTTTCAGCGTGGTGCGCATAGCACATAACCAATCAAGTTGTGTCGCACGTTTCGGTACAAAAACAAGTGTTTTTTATTTTATTTATTTTTTTTACCGGTTATTTACCATCCGTTGACCACCACACATTCTCTTTGTGGTGGTCGTATTAATTTCCAATTAAATCTCATAATCGGTGTAATTTGTAAGTTATAAACTATGTCGGCTTTCACGTACAATAATTTTATTAGGACATGAATGTACACCTTTGTAACATATATGGATGTTCCAAAACAAAAATCTTTGTCTCAGATAATCAGTGATGTCGAGAAACCCACTTGTTGAGAAATTTTATATGCAAAAACGGCTCGTTTGGGTTGAGAAAATATTTTACATAGAAGAGCGAACAACGTTTCGACCTGACGATGACCAAAGAAGGTCGAAACGTTGTTCGCTCTTCTATGTAAAATATTTTCTCAACCCAAACGAGCCGTTTTTGCATATAAAATTTGTCTCAGATATATTTAACTTTTTGGACTTGTACTCGGAGGAGACACTGGCCTCCTTACGGTGAGTGGCCTGGGGCAGATTGACAAAATTATTGTGGGGAATTCTATTCCACGCCTTGTGGGCACGCGTAGTGCAGTATTCAAGAAGATAGCTTTAAAAGTAGGCATTGCTTGTTGCGTTTTGTAGCTACAAGGGAGGCTAAGATACACTTTAGAAGGTTTTTTTCTGCCCTACCAACTCCCTCCATGTTATCGTCATGCCCCCTAGTGGTATACCAATATGCCTGCATACGTGCATCGATAAAAAACCGGGCTTCGATACCATTGGTGGGCAGAGCACAAATAACCCATTATGTTCCTTTTGTACTTAATTCTAAAGAAAGTTATCGTCGCCCTAACGTTCTTATCCAATTATTTTGAGAATTTACACACGTAATATAAAATTCCCATCAATGTGACTTTTGATTCTATATTTAATTTACACGTTATATATTGTTTAAATATTCGTTGATAGAATTGTTTTCTCTTGCCTTTCAGTTTTGTTTTTGTTAAACCTTCAACTATAGAAACAGGTTTCACTAAGATGTTTAAAATGTAAATATTTAAAACGTAAAATTCGTCTAAACGTTCTTTAAAATTGGTGAGAACGAAAAAAAAATTGAATTTTACGTCAGTATTATTTTTAAAATATTAATTTCTAAGCCTTACAGCCGTAAAGCATATAATATTGATAATTATGTAGTTAACATTATACGCAACAGATGGCGCCAAGTAGAATATGTGGTTTAATAACACCCTTCATGATATTTAAATTCTAACTCCTATACCAAAACTGTTTGTTTGCCACTAACTCTCTTAAATAAAACTGGTTAGCTTAAGTAATATATAAACAGTTAAATAAAAATAACACATTTCATCAGGATATTGATGAAATAAGGCCAGGACATTTCTAATAAAGTAGAATATTATTATTCATTACTATATCGGCTAGTATGCATAAATTTTTTTCACAAAGAAGATATTTAATGGTAACTTAGTACGCTAAATTTGAATTTATTACAGTTCATCAGGGGTTTAAGTGTCCTCAGAAAACTCCTACAGTTTTACAAGCGTTTGGTTTAGCCCCTCGGTACCCTCATCCAAACGACTGTAACAAGTTTTTAATTTGCTTATATGGACGGATCCCAAGAATGATGGCGTGTCCTCGAGGGAAAGTTTACAATACTGTGAACATGCAATGTGATAAACCGGAGAATGTTCCAGAATGGTGAGCTTATTTGTACCGTTTATCTATTTCAGTTGTTTTATATTTTTTTATTGATTGTTTAACGATCCCTTAGCCCAGTGTGGATTAAAACGCTTATAGTCGGTACTACCTAATATCCTAATTAAAGCTCCTCAGTGGCCCAGCGGCATGTTTGCGGACTCGCATCGCTAGAAACTGTGTTTCGATACCCGTTGTAGACAGAGCAGAGGTAGCCCATTGTGTAGCTTTATGCCTAATTTCAAACAACCCAAAACCTGATTTGAACTGTTTTGTGTTCAAAGTGTTTTTGGCAAGTGTCGTCACTGATTTTGATATATTACAAGTGATTTTTTTATAGAAGTAATACATTCTACAGGAAGTAACAAGTTTCTGTTCAGTGTTGTACACTTTTGTATGTGACGCTACATGTGTTACTGGACCTTAAGTTACAATTCAACAAAAAAAAAAGATAATTACTAAAATGTGTTACAAATATTACATACACGTATTGTGGTTGTCTTAACAAAAAAAAATTGTATTCAGGCAAATATATGAAAATTATTAAAATAACCTATAATTTCACTTCTTTCTAATCCCTTAGTTATTTGACTCCACCACCACCATGTCACAGCGGCGTGTCTGCGGACTTACCATGTTAGAAACCAGGTTTCAATACCCGCGGTGGGTGGTGCACAAATAGCTCATTGCGTTACTTTGTGTTTTAACTATAAACAAACAGTTTCTTTTTTCAACTGCCCTCTTCACGGTTGCTCAATGGTAAGCCCGAGGGCTTATAGCGCTAATACATGAAGTTCGTTGTTATTGGGCACTGCACTGCAAGCCTGTTGTTTGTGTTTAAGTCTCTCCAGATTACTACCCCTTAAATTATGTTATTTATGCTTTTCTGTTAAACACTTTTAATGTAAAAGTAATTTTTACGACGTTTTGAACTGGCTTAAGTGGTTTAAATATATATATATGTTTATGTTTATTTTATACACACGGAGAATAACATGTCTGTTGGTTTTAATTCTCTGCTTTCAGTATATTCTATTACAAAGAAAGGTCAACGGGCAGCAAACAACAAAATGCTATTCGCTGATGTTCGAGTACGACTTAGGAAATATTAGGACTTTTTTAAAAGAATATTTCGAATGAAACCTGATACTGAAAATATGTAATATGTTTTAAATCTATTGGTATTTTTTGTCATATTGCGAAATTCCCCGATTCTTGATAATGTAAGTTTATTAATAAATGATGATTAAACTTGTTTTACTAAACTTTAAAAACTGTGTTTTTATTTTAGAGAGAATCGCTATGTGTGTGTATTGTTTTGTTTTGAATTTAGCAGTGTAAGACTAGAGGGAAGACAGCTAGTCATCACCACCCACTCCCAACTCTTGGGCTACTATTTTACCAACGAATAGTGGGATTGACCGTCACATTTTAATACCCCATGGCTGAAAGGGCGAGCACGTTTGTGACGTGGATTCGAACTCGCGACCCTTGGATATATATTATTAGTTAATTTAAATAATTATCTCTACATGAATTTAAATTAAACAAAATCATGAGGAAGGACTGCGTTAAAAACAGTAAATTCCAATCTCTAATTATGTTATGTTATAACCGTAAAGTGTTCAAGCCACAAACCAAAACATATTAACATGATATTAATTTTTATTTTAAATACGCTGCACACTAAAAAAAAAACAAAAGAAACCTAGGGTACAAGGTACAACGTGGGACTGTAAAATGTATCCTAGGTTTTGGAGGTGACCAAGAAGTAGTGCCCACATAGCGGTGGGGATACACCGTCTATCTGTCTTAACCTCCATTCGCCAGTCTCGCGTAAGAAATGAAGAATAACAATAGATTATAGAAATAGAAATTAGGTGAGCGAGGTGTGGGTGCTCAAGCCCACAACGTCCCACATTTATATCACTCTCCACTATCCGTCAAATCCAAAAGCACTTTTGCAAGATTGCATTCATTCTACACCACTTAGATACAGTTACTCCCTCGAGACTTGCTACATGTTATAAACTTCCCATTCAGATGTTATTAAAACTAGTTTCAATGTTTTTCGGTAAGCCATTCAATCAGTTTTAATGACGGGTATCACCATGAACAACACTGCATCAATATACCAAAAATTATGTATTTCTTACAAAAATTAAATTTTCCTTTGTTATGAGATTTTGTAAACACGTTTAATTTTAGTGTCCAGCATGGCCAAGCAGTTAGGAGCGCTTAAGTCGTAATCTGAGGGTCGTAGGTTCGATTACATACACTCCACTCGAGCGAGAATTTAAATATTTATATCTTGAGCTCTTTTAAAATCTGAGAATGTATTTCAGATGGGTTCAGCTTCTCGTGTATGAGAATATTCCGATTATAAATTCGAAAATTAACTTATCCGTGAAAAATCATATTTCCCGATATACCATGTTCAAGGTAACGAAAACCAGAGGGCGCTGTGCAGTTTGAAAGGCAGAGAACGTTGCCGCCTACTTTTAGCTAATGTAATTATTTGATTGGATTAATTGACACTGTAACAAACCAATCAAAGTAGCTTTATAAAGAAATGCTGAAAACGAAAACATGAATTTTTCAAAATAAGTTATTACACATTCATTTTCTGGAGAAAAAACAACAAAAAAACCTCCAAGCTTTTGATTTTTATCGTAACGCTTTGCATTTTAAGATTCGCTAAACAGGATTATATCGCTCAGGAAAACAACAACAAAGAATTAATGGAAAACGAATAAAACAAACTTGCACACATGAGTAACGTGTACAGGTTTTTCGTTATTATTCAGAGTTGGTTTAAGTAAGAGAAACAACTTTGTCTCTGATTTTCGGTCTCGCAAAATATTTTATTCAGCGCTAACGTATCGAAAATCGTTCACTAAAAGAATTTCATAAAATAAAAGAACGAACTTATTTTTTATAATTAATTCATTTTTAATGTTACGTGTTTTTCCTGGTTTGTAAATGTATCGCACATTAATACATTATACATCAATAATACTTTCTTGTTTAATACCAGGTGTGAAAAACTGAAGTGTACAAACTTAACATGCTTAAATTACTACATCGTAATAATTTTAGAGTCAAACTTAAAAATTGTTAAATTTGAACATAAAAATGACAATAAAATCGGAGACTATTTCAGTCCCCTTGGTACAGCAGTAAGTGTAGGGGTTTACAACGCTAAAATTAGGGGTTTGATTCCATTCGGTGGACTCAGCAGATAACCCGATGTGGCTTTGCTATAAGAAAACACACACACACACAATTTCATTTATGTCTGATATTTTTGTCATAGGAGAGGAGTTTTGCAACGTTTGTCAATTGTATATTCGTTTTGCACAAAGAGTGGTAAATATATAATATTACAGAACAAATAATCTAATATCACAAGCTCACGTTTTTTTCTCTCTTTCTTATTATTTATAAATGTTTATGAATTTCTGAGTAGATGCAAACTTTATTGTACCATAATTTTATTATTCACTCTTAAAGAAAATGTTTTTAAAACTCTTTAGCTTAAGATGCACTAGATGTAAAACACTATTGACACACAACCAAAACACAATAAACAATATAAATATACCCATATCAGTATAATTACATACTCTGTGCAGGCATGTCTTTTATCTTTCTTAGTTGTTAAAGAGAAGTTTTAAGTTCACCAAAAGATTGAACATTTTCCACATGTACACGTTTATTAGCCATGATTGTGGTTTTAAGAATAGAACATTAATCAAGAAATGTGGCTAAGTTTTCTTCGCTCAAGTTACTTATTTTTGTGGGTCATTGCTCACGTAATACGGCCGTCAGCGATGTGATTAGCAATATTACTACAAAAATACCCTCCCCCAAGTTACACAACGGTAAGTATGAAGGTTTATAACGGTAACAAACGCACTGTCTTAGTTTGTAAGTCTCAGCTCATATCAGTTCTCTGTTTGAGTAAGAAATAAAGTTAAGGGTCATCTTTAGATATCTAGTAAAAGGACTGTCTTTCATCAAAGTGTACTTGAAACTTTGTGTACGAATAAATAACGGTTAACTCCCATTTTGTTTTCCAGTAGTTCTGTGTCTTCACTTTTCAATTGAAATTCAGAAACCCAAATTTACCATGTGATACATTTTCTGCTCGAGTCTCTTGTTACCTGTGGATATTACTTGAAAGGTAAATCAGAATACCACACATGATACGTGAATATAACCAATACTTCTCTAAAGTTATTCATATACCAAACATGTCTTTATTTCACTGTTTTTATACAGCAATGTGTAGTAACATGGTGAAAGCAATTTGTCCATTCTTGGAACCCTTGACAATCTATATTTATTGCGTTTCCAGGTGGAGCAGCAGTAAGTCTACGGACTTACAACGTTAAAATTCGATGTTCCATCCCCCGAGATTGGCACAGCAGATAGCCCAGTATAGTTTTTCTCTCAAACAAACAACAATCTATTGCTGTGTCACTCCTCCCAGTGGTACGTCTGTCAACCTACAAGTTTAAAATCCGGGTTTCAATACCCGTGAAAGAAAAGAAGAAAAATTAATAAATACCATTAATTTCACTAACAGCATTAGGGATAATACTTAGTATATCGAATGTCATTACGTTTTAATTATATTTCTTTCTCTCTTTGTCTTAGGGCATCTGGTGTGGGTATTAACTCTTTTACCAAAATAAAGCAGAGAACAACGTTTCGATTTTCTAAGGTCATCATCTTTTACTTCAAGTGGGTTTCTCGTCATCACGTATGTTCCGATAAGTCCCTTCTCTACAGGCCCCCACGTGGTTAAGGCACTCGACTCGTAATCCGAGGGTCGCGGGTTCGAATCCCTGTCGCACCAAACATGCTCGTCCGTTCAGCCGTGGAAGCGTTATAATGTGATGGTCAATCCCACTATTCGTTGGTAAAAGAGTCGCCCAAGAGTTGATGGTGGGTGGTGATGACTAGTCTTACACTGCTAAATTAGGAACGGCTAGCGCAGATATCCCTCGTGTAGCTTTGCGGGAAATTCAAAACAATACCCTTCTCTACATCTAGTAATTATGATGAAATTATTTAGATTGAACTCTCTGTATGGTCAACTGTATTCCACTGAAACTCTTATATTCTAGTGTAAATAAAACTAATTCATTCCTATCAATTTATAGGACAAACCGTAACATTTTTAGCTTGGCGAATGTCACAATAAACATTTTAAATTATATACTGTTATATAGAGAATCCAACCAACATCATGTAAAACTTTTCTGCAAAATTTTTTGCTCTATTGACATTTCTCTATACTTTTTCGTCGTAAAATGACAACAAAATTTTATATATGGTGTTAAACATTTATATATAGTGTTAAACATTTATGTATAGTGTTAAACATTGTTTTTATCAAGGTTTATTTGTGGTGTGATACAAACTTGATGTCATTCTTTACCAGTACTATATGCTAACTCCTTTCTATATAGTTAAGACACTGCAGGGGCACCATGACAGTTACTTTCTATATAGTTAAGACACTGCAGGGGTACCATGACAGTTACTTTCTATATAGTTAAGACACTGCAGGGGTACCATGACAGTTACTTTCTATATAGTTAAGACACTGCAGGGGTACCATGACAGTTACTTTCTATATAGTTAAGACACTGCAGGGGTACCATGACAGTTACTTTCTATATAGTTAAGACACTGCAGGGGTACCATGACAGTTACTTTCTATATAGTTAAGACACTGCAGGGGTACCATGACAGTTACTTTCTATATAGTTAAGACACTGCAGGGGTACCATGACAGTTACTTTCTATATAGTTAAGACACTGCAGGGGTACCATGACAGTTACTTTCTATATAGTTAAGACACTGCAGGGGTACCATGACAGTTACTTTCTATATAGTTAAGACACTGCAGGGGTACCATGACAGTTACTTTCTATATAGTTAAGACACTGCAGGGGGTACCGTGACAGTTACTTTCTATATAGTTAAGACACTGCAGGGGTACCATGACAGTTACTTTCTATATAGTTTAGACACTGCAGGGGTACCATGACAGTTACTTTCTATATAGTTAAGACACTGCAGGGGCACCATGACAGTTACTTTCTATATAGTTAAGACACTGCAGGGGTACCATGACAGTTACTTTCTATATAGTTAAGACACTGCAGGGGTACCATGACAGTTACTTTCTATATAGTTAAGACACTGCAGGGGTACCATGACAGTTACTTTTATATAGTTAAGACACTGCAGGGGTACCATGACAGTTACTTTCTATATAGTTAAGACACTGCAGGGGTACCATGACAGTTACTTTCTATATAGTTAGGACACTGCAGGGGGTACCATGACAGTTACTTTCTATATAGTTAAGACACTGCAGGGGTACCATGACAGTTACTTTCTATATAGTTAAGACACTGCAGGGGGTACCGTGACAGTTACTTTCTATATAGTTAAGACACTGCAGGGGTACCATGACAGTTACTTTCTATATAGTTAAGACACTGCAGGGGTACCATGACAGTTACTTTCTATATAGTTAAGACACTGCAGGGGTACCATGACAGTTACTTTCTATATAGTTAAGACACTGCAGGGGCACCATGACAGTTACTTTCTATATAGTTAAGACACTGCAGGGGTACCATGACAGTTACTTTCTATATAGTTAAGACACTGCAGGGTACCATGACAGTTACTTTCTATATAGTTAAGACACTGCAGGGGTACCATGACAGTTACTTTCTATATAGTTAAGACACTGCAGGGGTACCATGACAGTTACTTTCTATATAGTTAAGACACTGCAGGGGTACCGTGACAGTTACTTTCTATATAGTTAAGACACTGCAGGGGTACCGTGACAGTTACTTTCTATATAGTTAAGACACTGCAGGGTACCATGACAGTTACTTTCTATATAGTTAAGACACTGCAGGGTACCATGACAGTTACTTTCTATATAGTTAAGACACTGCAGGGGTACCATGACAGTTACTTTCTATATAGTTAAGACACTGCAGGGGTACCATGACAGTTACTTTCTATATAGTTAAGACACTGCAGGGGTACCATGACAGTTACTTTCTATATAGTTAAGACACTGCAGGGGGTACCATGACAGTTACTTTCTATATAGTTAAGACACTGCAGGGGTACCATGACAGTTACTTTCTATATAGTTAGGACACTGCAGGGGGTACCATGACAGTTACTTTCTATATAGTTAAGACACTGCAGGGGTACCATGACAGTTACTTTCTATATAGTTAAGACACTGCAGGGGCACCATGACAGTTACTTTCTATATAGTTAGGACACTGCAGGGGGTACCATGACAGTTACTTTCTATATAGTTAGGACACTGCAGGGGGTACCATGACAGTTACTTTCTATATAGTTAAGACACTGCAGGGGTACCATGACAGTTACTTTCTATATAGTTAGGACACTGCAGGGGGTACCATGACAGTTACTTTCTATATAGTTAAGACACTGCAGGGGTACCATGACAGTTACTTTCTATATAGTTAAGACACTGCAGGGGCACCATGACAGTTACTTTCTATATAGTTAAGACACTGCAGGGGTACCATGACAGTTACTTTCTATATAGTTAAGACACTGCAGGGGCACCATGACAGTTACTTTCTATATAGTTAAGACACTGCAGGGGTACCATGACAGTTACTTTCTATATAGTTAAGACACTGCAGGGTACCATGACAGTTACTTTCTATATAGTTAAGACACTGCAGGGCACCATGACAGTTACTTTCTATATAGTTAAGACACTGCAGGGTACCATGACAGTTACTTTCTATATAGTTAAGACACTGCAGGGGGTACCATGACAGTTACTTTCTATATAGTTAAGACACTGCAGGGGGTACCATGACAGTTACTTTCTATATAGTTAAGACACTGCAGGGGGTACCATGACAGTTACTTTCTATATAGTTAAGACACTGCAGGGGTACCATGACAGATAATTCTATATAGTTAAGACACTGCAGGGGGTACCATGACAGTTACTTTCTATATAGTTAAGACACTGCAGGGGGTACCATGACAGTTACTTTCTATATAGTATATTCATTCAAGCATGACCCTTATTCCGTGCTCTTGGTACAAATAAATGGGAATTATAAAGATTGGTAAGTATTCTCACCCTGACTCATTCAGTTGTCAACAGGGGGCGTTGAAGCATAACCGTAATCTTTGAATTTACATTCTATTATGACATGGAAGAATTAGTCTCATAAAATGGAAAGAATGACAAATATTCTCTTGTCCTAACACTTTTGCACAGTATTATGTGTATTCCTTTTTGTATCTTGTATTAATTCCAGAGCTATTAAGACTATTTGCCTCATCCTGAATCCTGAACTTTTGGCCAGAGAAAAGACAGCCAGTTAAAATTATCCCCCACCATTATCTGTGTTGACCATCCCTTTTATTGTGGTATCACTCTAGCTTCAACGTCCAGAACTTTACTACAGCTCCGAACATCTCTACAAGCGAGCTACTGTTCCTGCTTACCTCTAAACTTTGTTCACATCTCTCTGAAAATTCAACCAGAGGGCACTACAGCGTTTATTTTAGTAGTATAACTCTGACTCTTAAAAATGTGTGGCTTGTTAACTAATCCCGCAAAAAATGCACTCCAAAGATGAGGGCTTTAAATGCGTTGTGCCATAAGAGTGTCAGCCAAGTTCCGTTAGTCAGTCATACCAGAGTTGGTGGTGGTTAATACTGAATACCTTCATAATATTTCAGTTCGAAATTATTGACGTTAATATCTTCATACAGCTTTGCACGAAATTCTAGAGCAAACAAAAATTATTTGCAAACCAGATTTCCTTTTCAAGTGAATTATATACCAGATTCCTGCACCTAAATAAAAATCACAACTATATTAACACTAAAGTCTCGACGAGATATTTTGTAGAGAATGAATACGCTTACACCAATATAACCCAATTCATTGTGTTACATTTCCTATGCACAGTCTTTGCATTTATCTTAAGATCTCACCTGGCTATTTTACCACTTTGGCTACCAACGTGATGTTGCATACAAGTCAACTTATGTTGATTATCATAAATGTTTTAGTGCTATCTATATTGTTTTTTAAAAAGCTCAGTGGTACAGATAGCTTTCTTTATGAGTTCAGTGATCTTAAAGCTTCTGTATGTTTCAGCAAAGTTTAAAGTTAGACAGGTAATAAACATAAGGTGGTTAGGTGAGAATTCCACAAAGTAAAGAACGTATTTCTATATTATATCATAGTTCCAAAATGCACCAACAGGGACGTATTGCTGGACTTCCATATTGAATGATTATGTTGTTTGCTTGCTTTTTGTATTTCGCTCAAAGGTACACGAGGGCTATCTGCACTAGCCGTCCCTAATTTGGCAATGTAAGGCTAGAAGGAAGAAAGCTTGTCATCACCATCCATTGACAACTCTTTTAAACAAATAGTGGGATTGATTGTACATTATAACGCCCCCACAGCTAAAAGGACGAGCATGTTTGATGTGACAGGAATTCGAACTCGAGACCCTCATATTACGAGTTGAGTGTCTTAACCACCTAGCCATACTGGGCCAAATGATTATGTAATGGTACCATAATGTATAGTTCAAAACATGTCCCAACCAGAATTTATTAATTAATTCATTCTAAAAGGAAACATAGCACTAAATAATTACATCATTTGTAATTACTTCATCCTAAAAACGATGCTTAAGACTGATTAATTAAATCACGTATAATTAGTTCATTAAATCATTCATAATTAAATCTAATCCAAACTCTAATCACTAATTGAATTATAATTTAATCGTCAAAGAAAGGGTGCTTAACACTAATTAATTAAATAATTTATAATCATTTTATCTTAAAAAGGACATTGCATTTTCTTATAATTTAATTAACCCTACAAGGACAATACAATAGTTAGCACATACTTAATTAAGTGAATAAAGGTTTTCAATACTAAATTATTACGATTCCTTTTCTAAAAGGACGATAACGTATTCAATCTAACGTATACAATACATGACTATAAGTTCAAATCGCCCTAAAAAAGAGCAATATAGTGCAATAATTAAAACTTATACTTTTACTAATTTGGCTTTATACAATATTTTACATCATTAACAAACTTTATAATGTAATAATTAAAACTTATACTATTACTGATTTGACTTTATACAATATTTGACATCATTAGCAAACTTTATAATGCAATAATTAAAACTTATACTTTTACTAATTTGACACTATACAATATTTGACATCATTAGCAAACTTTATAATGCAATAATTAAAACTTATACTTTTACTAATTTGACTCTATACAATATTTTACATCATTAGCAAACTTTATAATGTAATAATTAAAACTTATACTATTACTGATTTGACTTTATACAATATTTGACATCATTAGCAAACTTTATAATGCAATAATTAAAACTTATACTTTTACTAATTTGACTCTATACAATATTTTACATCATTAACAAACTTTTTAATGCAATAATTAAAACTTATACTTTTACTAATTTGACTTTATACAATATTTTACATCATTAGCAAACTTTATAATGCAATAATTAAAACTTATACTTTTACTAATTTGACTCTATACAATATTTTACATCATTAGCAAACTTTATAATGTAATAATTAAAACTTATACTATTACTGATTTGACTTTATACAATATTTTACATCATTAACAAACTTTATAATGTAATAATTAAAACTTATACTATTACTGATTTGACTTTATACAATATTTGACATCATTAGCAAACTTTATAATGCAATAATTAAAACTTATACTTTTACTAATTTGACTCTATACAATATTTTACATCATTAACAAACTTTTAATGCAATAATTAAAACTTATACTTTTACTAATTTGACTTTATACAATATTTTACATCATTAGCAAACTTTATAATGCAATAATTAAAACTTATACTTTTACTAATTTGACTCTATACAATATTTTACATCATTAGCAAACTTTATAATGTAATAATTAAAACTTATACTATTACTGATTTGACTTTATACAATATTTGACATCATTAGCAAACTTTATAATGTAATAATTAAAACTTATACTATTACTGATTTGACTTTATACAATATTTGACATCATTAGCAAACTTTATAATGCAATAATTAAAACTTATACTTTTACTAATTTGACTCTATACAATATTTGACATCATTAGCAAACTTTATAATGCAATAATTAAAGCTTATACTTTTACTAATTTGACTCTATACAATATTTTACATCATTAGCAAACTTTATAATGTAATAATTAAAACTTATACTATTACTGATTTGACTTTATACAATATTTTACATCATTAGCAAACTTTATAATGTAATAATTAAAACTTATACTATTACTGATTTGACTTTATACAATATTTGACATCATTAGCAAACTTTATAATGCAATAATTAAAACTTATACTTTTACTAATTTGACTCTATACAATATTTTACATCATTAACAAACTTTTTAATGCAATAATTAAAACTTATACTTTTACTAATTTGACTTTATACAATATTTTACATCATTAGCAAACTTTATAATGCAATAATTAAAACTTATACTTTTACTAATTTGACTCTATACAATATTTTACATCATTAGCAAACTTTATAATGTAATAATTAAAACTTATACTATTACTGATTTGACTTTATACAATATTTTACATCATTAACAAACTTTATAATGTAATAATTAAAACTTATACTATTACTGATTTGACTTTATACAATATTTGACATCATTAGCAAACTTTATAATGCAATAATTAAAACTTATACTTTTACTAATTTGACTCTATACAATATTTTACATCATTAACAAACTTTTTAATGCAATAATTAAAACTTATACTTTTACTAATTTGACTTTATACAATATTTTACATCATTAGCAAACTTTATAATGCAATAATTAAAACTTATACTTTTACTAATTTGACTCTATACAATATTTTACATCATTAGCAAACTTTATAATGTAATAATTAAAACTTATACTATTACTGATTTGACTTTATACAATATTTGACATCATTAGCAAACTTTATAATGCAATAATTAAGACTTATACTTTTACTAATTTGACTCTATACAATATTTGACATCATTAACAAACTTTTTAATGCAATAATTAAAACTTATACTTTTACTAATTTGACTCTATACAATATTTTACATCATTAGCAAACTTTATAATGCAATAATTAAAACTTATACTTTTACTAATTTGACTCTATACAATATTTTACATCATTAGCAAACTTTATAATGCAATAATTAAAACTTATACTTTTACTAATTTGACTTTATACAATATTTTACATCATTAACAAACTTTATAATGCAATAATTATAATTTTATTAATTTCTAATGAAACAATTTAAACATGTTACTTTATTTTACATGATTTTAGAAAGATGGACATTAACATATGTTTATATTTAATTAATTTCACTTTACCAACTGTCTATAATATTTTAACAAATATACTATGACAGTACATCTATAAGTCATGAGCGTTTAAATTTAATTATGTTAAAATCATAACTTTACTTATTTTAACATCTGTACTAAAAATAGCAAATGAATAACTTACTACTTATCCGTCCTTTTACTATATAGCCATTTACCACAAGTAAACAAACACAAATACTATGAAAATACGAAATACATAATTTCTCTCAATGTTCTCTAGAACAACGTTTCACAAATTATACATAACCAATAATCGCCTAATTTTTAAAACCCCAGAACACTGAGACTGTCTAATGCTAAGATACTAATAGGATATTGCACATGCACAACCTTGGTGCAGAGTTTTAAGAATTATAAACGTCTCTTCTGAGTTGACCAAGTCTATGTGGTTTAGGAAGTCAGTACTGTGTTGCAATGTAGAAGTAGAGCAGAGTTCGAAAAAATATAAGTAAAGCATGTTCATAGTCGAAAATAATCCACGGATCATAAGTTATAAACCAAGTTATTAAAGTTTTGATAACATTTCGTTTTTCTGTAACAACAAACATTGGATTACTGTAATTACCTAATGAATTTAATAAGAAACTCTAAGTAGTATTCATTTTACAAATTATAGATCGTAATTTATCTGTATTTATATTTAATAACGTACACCATACTTTAAATAGTTTTACTGAAGTGAACAAAATAAATAAAATCTCGGGCTTACTTTTAACGAAACTTGTCAGTTTAACATACACCTCTATATAATAAAACCTGTTATATATTCAAGTTCAAGTGGATCATGACATAAGGGAAGGTAATCGATTTTTTTTTTTTATTTTAGAAATTATACAAAACATTTGGAAACGAAATCAGCCGTACACTTTACTCACAGGTTACAACTGACCGTCAATATAAATCAAGACTTGTAAAGTGTGACACATACTTAAACATTAGAAAATATTTAAATGTGAATCAAAATAATTTATTAGACATAAATAGGCAGGAAACACGCCAAACATAACGAGTATTTCGATCTTTGTGGACAAACAATATATAAATTCTTGTTTCAGTTTATTTCAAGTTTCTTATAATAAAAGATAATAAATACCTTTACTTTCAAGTTTTTTTATAAATACGACATGTTTTCAATAAAACTAACGTGTTATGTCCATTATGCTAAGTTTCAATCTAGTACTTGTATATTTGTTGTTTGAATATAACACAAAGTGAGATACATAGTTTTAACTTCTTGAAGGTGTAATAATTTAAGCGTGTAAAGACATAATGGTATCTTAAAGTTTAGACAATTTTTATTTAACAGCATAATATTCTGAAATGTGTAGAGATTAAATTAGTTTTCATAGTAGCTAGTGTAAAATCTTTTGTTCTTATTTAATAAAGTCAATCCATTTAGAATAAAATTAAATTTGAACTATACCTAAATATGTGACACTAATTGTTATAAAAAAACAATGCTTTTAAAACATTGTTCCATATATATATATATTAAACATAACGCTGCATGCAGCGAGGCATTGACACGAATGATAAAGGTCACCTTAGTTGAAAAAGTCGATTTTACAATACACACTCGAACTGGATAACTCGACCATATTTAAACAGCTATAAATTCACATGTTCAATTATCCTGTCTCTTTCATCACTAAAAATCAGAATTACATAGTTCTGCTACATGGAAGAAATAATTACGAACCAGCCTTTCAATGTGAGTATATCGTTACATACGTTTCTTTGTTTATAGATCAATATTTCTGTGTTTCTTTGACATAGAAATTATTATTTTAAGTCATATTCGTTATAATAAATAAAGTTTATGTGATTTATTATTTTATATTTTAGACTACCCTAAAGAAAATAAATGTTGTTTACAAATCCAGCACTGGAGAAGAACCATTAAAACAGAACAGAGGACAGTTAGTTAGGTTCCTATACTATTACATAACACAAAGAACCACCAGAACAGAGGACAGTTAGGTTCCTATACTATTACATAACACAAAGAACCACCAGAACAGAGGACAGTTAGGTTCCTATACTATTACATAACACAAAGAACCACCAGAACAGAGGACAGTTAGGTTCCTATACTATTACATAACACAAAGAACCACCAGAACAGAGGACAGTTAGGTTCCTAAGTTATTACATAACACAAAGAACCACCAGAACAGAGGACAGTTAGGTTCCTATACTATTACATAACACAAAGAACCACCAGAACAGAGGACAGTTAGGTTCCTAAGCTATTACATAACACAAAGAACCACCTGACTCATCTCATATATATCCTATTTTGAACGGTTTTTACTCTATCAACTTACTAGAATGATTTGGATTTTTACATTCTACAGTTCAAGAACTTCGAAATAGGAAAATTATATCCAATCAAGGAAGGTATCACTCTTTTTTAAATAGAATGGGAGGAATTGAAGCAGTGCATCTCAAATATTAATATTTTTGTACAGAGCAAAACCGAAAAAAGATTTTCATCTGGAGAGACATAATCGTAGAATTCGTGTATTAAACATCGGTTTAAACATCTGATAATATTTTCTTTGTTTTATCAAGTTCAGAATGGCTGAATGTACGTGAACACATTTCTCAACTGGAAACTTAATTAACCACCGCAGTTCATAACGAAAAGTAACTAAACAAACAGACAAAACCAAATCTTGTGTTATCTACGATAAATAAGTTTTGAAAGTACTGAAGAGAGAACAGTGTGAAAAGAATCATACTCATCATTCTAGTATCATACTGAAGAGAGAACAGTGTGAAATGAATCATACTCATCATTCTAGTAACATACTGAAGAGAGAACAGTGTGAAATGAATCATACTCATCATTCTAGTAACATACTGAAGAGAGAACAGTGTGAAATGAATCATACTCATCATTCTAGTAACATACTGAAGAGAGAACAGTGTGAAATGAATCATACTCATCATTCTAGTAACATACTGAAGAGAGAACAGTGTGAAATGAATCATACTCATCATTCTAGTAACATACTGAAGAGAGAACAGTGTGAAATGAATCATACTCATCATTCTAGTAACACACTGAAGAGAGAACAGTGTGAAATGAATCATACTCATCATTCTAGTAACATACTGAAGAGAGAACAGTGTGAAATGAATCATACTCATCATTCTAGTAACATACTGAAGAGAGAACAGTGTGAAATGAATCATACTCATCATTCTAGTAACATACTGAAGAGAGAACAGTGTGAAATGAATCATACTCATCATTCTAGTAACATACTGAAGAGAGAACAGTGTGAAATGAATCATACTCATCATTCTAGTAACATACTGAAGAGAGAACAGTGTGAAATGAATCATACTCATCATTCTAGTAACATACTGAAGAGAGAACAGTGTGAAATGAATCATACTCATCATTCTAGTAACATCACTGTAACATACTGAAGAGAGAACAGTGAAATGAATCATAAATAGAATCATACTCATCATTCTAGTAACATACTGAAGAGAGAACAGTGTGAAATGAATCATACTCATCATTCTAGTAACATACTGAAGAGAGAACAGTGTGAAATGAATCATACTCATCATTCTAGTAACATACTGAAGAGAGAACAGTGTGAAATGAATCATACTCATCATTCTAGTAACATACTGAAGAGAGAACAGTGTGAAATGAATCATACTCATCATTCTAGTAACATACTGAAGAGAGAACAGTGTGAAATGAATCATACTCATCATTCTAGTAACATACTGAAGAGAGAACAGTGTGAAATGAATCATACTCATCATTCTAGTAACATACTGAAGAGAGAACAGTGTGAAATGAATCATACTCATCATTCTAGAACTGAAGAGAACAGTGTGAAATGAATCATACTCATCATTCTAGTAACATACTGAAGAGAGAACAGTGTGAAATGAATCATACTCATCATTCTAGTAACATACTGAAGAGAGAACAGTGTGAAATGAATCATACTCATCATTCTAGTAACATACTGAAGAGAGAACAGTGTGAAATGAATCATACTCATCATTCTAGTAACATCACTGAAGAGAGAACAGTGTGAAATGAATCATACTCATCATTCTAGTAACATACTGAAGAGAGAACAGTGTGAAATGAATCATACTCATCATTCTAGTAACATACTGAAGAGAGAACAGTGTGAAATGAATCATACTCATCATTCTAGTAACATACTGAAGAGAGAACAGTGTGAAATGAATCATACTCATCATTCTAGTAACATACTGAAGAGAGAACAGTGTGAAATGAATCATACTCATCATTCTAGTAACATACTGAAGAGAGAACAGTGTGAAATGAATCATACTCATCATTCTAGTAACATACTGAAGAGAGAACAGTGTGAAATGAATCATACTCATCATTCTAGTAACATACTGAAGAGAGAACAGTGTGAAATGAATCATACTCATCATTCTAGTAACATACTGAGAGATGAATCATACTCATCATTCTAGTAACATACTGAAGAAGGAACAGTGTGAAATGAATCATACTCATCATTCTAGTAACATACTGAAGAGAGAACAGTGTGAAATGAATCATACTCATCATTCTAGTAACATACTGAAGAGAGAACAGTGTGAAATGAATCATACTCATCATTCTAGTAACATACTGAAGAGAGAACAGTGTGAAATGAATCATACTCATCATTCTAGTAACATACTGAAGAGAGAACAGTGTGAAATGAATCATACTCATCATTCTAGTAACATACTGAAGAGAGAACAGTGTGAAATGAATCATACTCATCATTCTAGTAACATACTGAAGAGAGAACAGTGTGAAATGAATCATACTCATCATTCTAGTAACATACTGAAGAGAGAACAGTGTGAAATGAATCATACTCATCATTCTAGTAACATACTGAAGAGAGAACAGTGTGAAATGAATCATACTCATCATTCTAGTAACATACTGAAGAGAGAACAGTGTGAAATGAATCATACTCATCATTCTAGTAACATACTGTAACATCACTGACTGAAGAGAGAACAGTGTGAAATGAATCATACTCATCATTCTAGTAACATACTGAAGAGAGAACAGTGTGAAATGAATCATACTCATCATTCTAGTAACATACTGAAGAGAGAACAGTGTGAAATGAATCATACTCATCATTCTAGTAACATACTGAAGAGAGAACAGTGTGAAATGAATCATACTCATCATTCTAGTAACATACTGAAGAGAGAACAGTGTGAAATGAATCATACTCATCATTCTAGTAACATACTGAAGAGAGAACAGTGTGAAATGAATCATACTCATCATTCTAGTAACATACTGAAGAGAGAACAGTGTGAAATGAATCATACTCATCATTCTAGTAACATACTGAAGAGAGAACAGTGTGAAATGAATCATACTCATCATTCTAGTAACATACTGAAGAGAGAACAGTGTGAAATGAATCATACTCATCATTCTAGTAACATACTGAAGAGAGAACAGTGTGAAATGAATCATACTCATCATTCTAGTAACATACTGAAGAGAGAACAGTGTGAAATGATCTCATCATTCTAGTAACATACTGAAGAGAGAACAGTGTGAAATGAATCATACTCATCATTCTAGTAACATACTGAAGAGAGAACAGTGTGAAATGAATCATACTCATCATTCTAGTAACATACTGAAGAGAGAACAGTGTGAAATGAATCATACTCATCATTCTAGTAACATACTGAAGAGAGAACAGTGTGAAATGAATCATACTCATCATTCTAGTAACATACTGAAGAGAGAACAGTGTGAAATGAATCATACTCATCATTCTAGTAACATACTGAAGAGAGAACAGTGTGAAATGAATCATACTCATCATTCTAGTAACATACTGAAGAGAGAACAGTGTGAAATGAATCATACTCATCATTCTAGTAACATACTGAAGAGAGAACAGTGTGAAATGAATCATACTCATCATTCTAGTAACATACTGAAGAGAGAACAGTGTGAAATGAATCATACTCATCATTCTAGTAACATACTGAAGAGAGAACAGTGTGAAATGAATCATACTCATCATTCTAGTAACATACTGAAGAGAGAACAGTGTGAAATGAATCATACTCATCATTCTAGTAACATACTGAAGAGAGAACAGTGTGAAATGAATCATACTCATCATAGTAACATACTGAAAGAGAGAACAGTGTGAAATGAATCATACTCATCATTCTAGTAACATACTGAAGAGAGAACAGTGTGAAATGAATCATACTCATCATTCTAGTAACATACTGAAGAGAGAACAGTGTGAAATGAATCATACTCATCATTCTAGTAACATACTGAAGAGAGAACAGTGTGAAATGAATCATACTCATCATTCTAGTAACATACTGAAGAGAGAACAGTGTGAAATGAATCATACTCATCATTCTAGTAACATACTGAAGAGAGAACAGTGTGAAATGAATCATACTCATCATTCTAGTAACATACTGAAGAGAGAACAGTGTGAAATGAATCATACTCATCATTCTAGTAACATACTGAAGAGAGAACAGTGTGAAATGAATCATACTCATCATTCTAGTAACATACTGAAGAGAGAACAGTGTGAAATGAATCATACTCATCATTCTAGTAACATACTGAAGAGAGAACAGTGTGAAATGAATCATACTCATCATTCTAGTAACATACTGAAGAGAGAACAGTGTGAAATGAATCATACTCATCATTCTAGTAACATACTGAAGAGAGAACAGTGTGAAATGAATCATACTCATCATTCTAGTAACATACTGAAGAGAGAACAGTGTGAAATGAATCATACTCATCATTCTAGTAACATACTGAAGAGAGAACAGTGTGAAATGAATCATACTCATCATTCTAGTAACATACTGAAGAGAGAACAGTGTGAAATGAATCATACTCATCATTCTAGTAACATACTGAAGAGAGAACAGTGTGAAATGAATCATACTCATCATTCTAGTAACATACTGAAGAGAGAACAGTGTGAAATGAATCATACTCATCATTCTAGTAACATACTGAAGAGAGAACAGTGTGAAATGAATCATACTCATCATTCTAGTAACATACTGAAGAGAGAACAGTGTGAAATGAATCATACTCATCATTCTAGTAACATACTGAAGAGAGAACAGTGTGAAATGAATCATACTCATCATTCTAGTAACATACTGAAGAGAGAACAGTGTGAAATGAATCATACTCATCATTCTAGTAACATACTGAAGAGAGAACAGTGTGAAATGAATCATACTCATCATTCTAGTAACATACTGAAGAGAGAACAGTGTGAAATGAATCATACTCATCATTCTAGTAACATACTGAAGAGAGAACAGTGTGAAATGAATCATACTCATCATTCTAGTAACATACTGAAGAGAGAACAGTGTGAAATGAATCATACTCATCATTCTAGTAACATACTGAAGAGAGAACAGTGTGAAATGAATCATACTCATCATTCTAGTAACATACTGAAGAGAGAACAGTGTGAAATGAATCATACTCATCATTCTAGTAACATCACTGTAACAAGAGAGAACAGTGTGAAATGAATCATACTCATCATTCTAGTAACATACTGAAGAGAGAACAGTGTGAAATGAATCATACTCATCATTCTAGTAACATACTGAAGAGAGAACAGTGTGAAATGAATCATACTCATCATTCTAGTAACATACTGAACTGAGAGAACAGTGTGAAATGAATCATACTCATCATTCTAGTCAACTCATCATTCTAGTAACAACTGAGAGAACAGTGTGAAATGAATCATACTCATCATTCTAGTAACATACTGAAGAGAGAACAGTGTGAAATGAATCATACTCATCATTCTAGTAACATACTGAAGAGAGAACAGTGTGAAATGAATCATACTCATCATTCTAGTAACATACTGAAGAGAGAACAGTGTGAAATGAATCATACTCATCATTCTAGTAACATACTGAAGAGAGAACAGTGTGAAATGAATCATACTCATCATTCTAGTAACATACTGAAGAGAGAACAGTGTGAAATGAATCATACTCATCATTCTAGTAACATACTGAAGAGAGAACAGTGTGAAATGAATCATACTCATCATTCTAGTAACATACTGAAGAGAGAACAGTGTGAAATGAATCATACTCATCATTCTAGTAACATACTGAAGAGAGAACAGTGTGAAATGAATCATACTCATCATTCTAGTAACATACAGTGTGAAATGAATCATACTCATCATTCTAGTAACATACTGAAGAGAGAACAGTGTGAAATGAATCATACTCATCATTCTAGTAACATACTGAAGAGAGAACAGTGTGAAATGAATCATACTCATCATTCTAGTAACATACTGAAGAGAGAACAGTGTGAAATGAATCATACTCATCATTCTAGTAACATACTGAAGAGAGAACAGTGTGAAATGAATCATACTCATCATTCTAGTAACATACTGAAGAGAGAACAGTGTGAAATGAATCATACTCATCATTCTAGTAACATACTGAAGAGAGAACAGTGTGAAATGAATCATACTCATCATTCTAGTAACATACTGAAGAGAGAACAGTGTGAAATGAATCATACTCATCATTCTAGTAACATACTGAAGAGAGAACAGTGTGAAATGAATCATACTCATCATTCTAGTAACATACTGAAGAGAGAACAGTGTGAAATGAATCATACTCATCATTCTAGTAACATACTGAGAGAGTGAAAGAACAGTGTGAAATGAATCATACTCATCATTCTAGTAACATACTGAAGAGAGAACAGTGTGAAATGAATCATACTCATCATTCTAGTAACATACTGAAGAGAGAACAGTGTGAAATGAATCATACTCATCATTCTAGTAACATACTGAAGAGAGAACAGTGTGAAATGAATCATACTCATCATTCTAGTAACATACTGTAACAAGAGAGAACAGTGTGAAATGAATCATACTCATCATTCTAGTAACATACTGAAGAGAGAACAGTGTGAAATGAATCATACTCATCATTCTAGTAACATACTGAAGAGAGAACAGTGTGAAATGAATCATACTCATCATTCTAGTAACATACTGAAGAGAGAACAGTGTGAAATGAATCATACTCATCATTCTAGTAACATACTGAAGAGAGAACAGTGTGAAATGAATCATACTCATCATTCTAGTAACATACTGAAGAGAGAACAGTGTGAAATGAATCATACTCATCATTCTAGTAACATACTGAAGAGAGAACAGTGTGAAATGAATCATACTCATCATTCTAGTAACATACTGAAGAGAGAACAGTGTGAAATGAATCATACTCATCATTCTAGTAACATACTGAAGAGAGAACAGTGTGAAATGAATCATACTCATCATTCTAGTAACATACTGAAGAGAGAACAGTGTGAAATGAATCATACTCATCAGTTCTGAAGAGAGAACAGTGTGAAATGAATCATACTCATCATTCTAGTAACATACTGAAGAGAGAACAGTGTGAAATGAATCATACTCATCATTCTAGTAACATACTGAAGAGAGAACAGTGTGAAATGAATCATACTCATCATTCTAGTAACATACTGAAGAGAGAACAGTGTGAAATGAATCATACTCATCATTCTAGTAACATACTGAAGAGAGAACAGTGTGAAATGAATCATACTCATCATTCTAGTAACATACTGAAGAGAGAACAGTGTGAAATGAATCATACTCATCATTCTAGTAACATACTGAAGAAGGAACAGTGTGAAATGAATCATACTCATCATTCTAGTAACATACTGAAGAGAGAACAGTGTGAAATGAATCATACTCATCATTCTAGTAACATACTGAAGAGAGAACAGTGTGAAATGAATCATACTCATCATTCTAGTAACATACTGAAGAGAGAACAGTGTGAAATGAATCATACTCATCATTCTAGTAACATACTGAAGAGAGAACAGTGTGAAATGAATCATACTCATCATTCTAGTAACATACTGAAGAGAGAACAGTGTGAAATGAATCATACTCATCATTCTAGTAACATACTGAAGAGAGAACAGTGTGAAATGAATCATACTCATCATTCTAGTAACATACTGAAGAGAGAACAGTGTGAAATGAATCATACTCATCATTCTAGTAACATACTGAAGAGAGAACAGTGTGAAATGAATCATACTCATCATTCTAGTAACATACTGAAGAGAGAACAGTGTGAAATGAATCATACTCATCATTCTAGTAACATACTGAAGAGAGAACAGTGTGAAATGAATCATACTCATCATTCTAGTAACATACTGAAGAGAGAACAGTGTGAAATGAATCATACTCATCATTCTAGTAACATACTGAAGAGAGAACAGTGTGAAATGAATCATACTCATCATTCTAGTAACATACTGAAGAGAGAACAGTGTGAAATGAATCATACTCATCATTCTAGTAACATACTGAAGAGAGAACAGTGTGAAATGAATCATACTCATCATTCTAGTAACATACTGAAGAGAGAACAGTGTGAAATGAATCATACTCATCATTCTAGTAACATACTGAAGAGAGAACAGTGTGAAATGAATCATACTCATCATTCTAGTAACATACTGAAGAGAGAACAGTGTGAAATGAATCATACTCATCATTCTAGTAACATACTGAAGAGAGAACAGTGTGAAATGAATCATACTCATCATTCTAGTAACATACTGAAGAGAGAACAGTGTGAAATGAATCATACTCATCATTCTAGTAACATACTGAAGAGAGAACAGTGTGAAATGAATCATACTCATCATTCTAGTAACATACTGAAGAGAGAACAGTGTGAAATGAATCATACTCATCATTCTAGTAACATACTGAAGAGAGAACAGTGTGAAATGAATCATACTCATCATTCTAGTAACATACTGAAGAGAGAACAGTGTGAAATGAATCATACTCATCATTCTAGTAACATACTGAAGAGAGAACAGTGTGAAATGAATCATACTCATCATTCTAGTAACATACTGAAGAGAGAACAGTGTGAAATGAATCATACTCATCATTCTAGTAACATACTGAAGAGAGAACAGTGTGAAATGAATCATACTCATCATTCTAGTAACATACTGAAGAGAGAACAGTGTGAAATGAATCATACTCATCATTCTAGTAACATACTGAAGAGAGAACAGTGTGAAATGAATCATACTCATCATTCTAGTAACATACTGAAGAGAGAACAGTGTGAAATGAATCATACTCATCATTCTAGTAACATACTGAAGAGAGAACAGTGTGAAATGAATCATACTCATCATTCTAGTAACATACTGAAGAGAGAACAGTGTGAAATGAATCATACTCATCATTCTAGTAACATACTGAAGAGAGAACAGTGTGAAAAGAGAGAACAGTGTGAAATGAATCATACTCATCATTCTAGTAACATACTGAAGAGAGAACAGTGTGAAATGAATCATACTCATCATTCTAGTAACATACTGAAGAGAGAACAGTGTGAAATGAATCATACTCATCATTCTAGTAACATACTGAAGAGAGAACAGTGTGAAATGAATCATACTCATCATTCTAGTAACATACTGAAGAGAGAACAGTGTGAAATGAATCATACTCATCATTCTAGTAACATACTGAAGAGAGAACAGTGTGAAATGAATCATACTCATCATTCTAGTAACATACTGAAGAGAGAACAGTGTGAAATGAATCATACTCATCATTCTAGTAACATACTGAAGAGAGAACAGTGTGAAATGAATCATACTCATCATTCTAGTAACATACTGAAGAGAGAACAGTGTGAAATGAATCATACTCATCATTCTAGTAACATACTGAAGAGAGAACAGTGTGAAATGAATCATACTCATCATTCTAGTAACATACTGAAGAGAGAACAGTGTGAAATGAATCATACTCATCATTCTAGTTACTGAAGAGAGAACAGTGTGAAATGAATCATACTCATCATTCTAGTAACATACTGAAGAGAGAACAGTGTGAAATGAATCATACTCATCATTCTAGTAACATACTGAAGAGAGAACAGTGTGAAATGAATCATACTCATCATTCTAGTAACATACTGAAGAGAGAACAGTGTGAAATGAATCATACTCATCATTCTAGTAACATACTGAAGAGAGAACAGTGTGAAATGAATCATACTCATCATTCTAGTAACATACTGAAGAGAGAACAGTGTGAAATGAATCATACTCATCATTCTAGTAACATACTGAAATGAATCATACTCATCATTCTAGAGAGAACAGTGTGAAATGAATCATACTCATCATTCTAGTAACATACTGAAGAGAGAACAGTGTGAAATGAATCATACTCATCATTCTAGTAACATACTGAAGAGAGAACAGTGTGAAATGAATCATACTCATCATTCTAGTAACATACTGAAGAGAGAACAGTGTGAAATGAATCATACTCATCATTCTAGTAACATACTGAAGAGAGAACAGTGTGAAATGAATCATACTCATCATTCTAGTAACATACTGAAGAGAGAACAGTGTGAAATGAATCATACTCATCATTCTAGTAACATACTGAAGAGAGAACAGTGTGAAATGAATCATACTCATCATTCTAGTAACATACTGAAGAGAGAACAGTGTGAAATGAATCATACTCATCATTCTAGTAACATACTGAAGAGAGAACAGTGTGAAATGAATCATACTCATCATTCTAGTAACATACTCACTGAAGAGAGAACAGTGTGAAATGAATCATACTCATCATTCTAGTAACATACTGAAGAGAGAACAGTGTGAAATGAATCATACTCATCATTCTAGTAACATACTGAAGAGAGAACAGTGTGAAATGAATCATACTCATCATTCTAGTAACACACTGAAGAGAGAACAGTGTGAAATGAATCATACTCATCATTCTAGTAACATACTGAAGAGAGAACAGTGTGAAATGAATCATACTCATCATTCTAGTAACATACTGAAGAGAGAACAGTGTGAAATGAATCATACTCATCATTCTAGTAACATACTGAAGAGAGAACAGTGTGAAATGAATCATACTCATCATTCTAGTAACATACTGAAATGAATCATACTCATCATTCTAGTAACATACTGAAGAGAGAACAGTGTGAAATGAATCATACTCATCATTCTAGTAACATACTGAAGAGAGAACAGTGTGAAATGAATCATACTCATCATTCTAGTAACATACTGAAGAGAGAACAGTGTGAAATGAATCATACTCATCATTCTAGTAACATACTGAAGAGAGAACAGTGTGAAATGAATCATACTCATCATTCTAGTAACATACTGAAGAGAGAACAGTGTGAAATGAATCATACTCATCATTCTAGTAACATACTGAAGAGAGAACAGTGTGAAATGAATCATACTCATCATTCTAGTAACATACTGAAGAGAGAACAGTGTGAAATGAATCATACTCATCATTCTAGTAACATACTGAAGAGAGAACAGTGTGAAATGAATCATACTCATCATTCTAGTAACATACTGAAGAGAGAACAGTGTGAAATGAATCATACTCATCATTCTAGTAACATACTGAAGAGAGAACAGTGTGAAATGAATCATACTCATCATTCTAGTAACATACTGAAGAGAGAACAGTGTGAAATGAATCATACTCATCATTCTAGTAACATACTGAAGAGAGAACAGTGTGAAATGAATCATACTCATCATTCTAGTAACATACTGAAGAGAGAACAGTGTGAAATGAATCATACTCATCATTCTAGTAACATACTGAAGAGAGAACAGTGTGAAATGAATCATACTCATCATTCTAGTAACATACTGAAGAGAGAACAGTGTGAAATGAATCATACTCATCATTCTAGTAACATACTGAAGAGAGAACAGTGTGAAATGAATCATACTCATCATTCTAGTAACATACTGAAGAGAGAACAGTGTGAAATGAATCATACTCATCATTCTAGTAACATACTGAAGAGAGAACAGTGTGAAATGAATCATACTCATCATTCTAGTAACATACTGAAGAGAGAACAGTGTGAAATGAATCATACTCATCATTCTAGTAACATACTGAAGAGAGAACAGTGTGAAATGAATCATACTCATCATTCTAGTAACATACTGAAGAGAGAACAGTGTGAAATGAATCATACTCATCATTCTAGTAACATACTGAAGAGAGAACAGTGTGAAATGAATCATACTCATCATTCTAGTAACATACTGAAGAGAGAACAGTGTGAAATGAATCATACTCATCATTCTAGTAACATACTGAAGAGAGAACAGTGTGAAATGAATCATACTCATCATTCTAGTAACATACTGAAGAGAGAACAGTGTGAAATGAATCATACTCATCATTCTAGTAACATACTGAAGAGAGAACAGTGTGAAATGAATCATACTCATCATTCTAGTAACATACTGAAGAGAGAACAGTGTGAAATGAATCATACTCATCATTCTAGTAACATACTGAAGAGAGAACAGTGTGAAATGAATCATACTCATCATTCTAGTAACATACTGAAGAGAGAACAGTGTGAAATGAATCATACTCATCATTCTAGTAACATACTGAAGAGAGAACAGTGTGAAATGAATCATACTCATCATTCTAGTAACATACTGAAGAGAGAACAGTGTGAAATGAATCATACTCATCATTCTAGTAACATACTGAAGAGAGAACAGTGTGAAATGAATCATACTCATCATTCTAGTAACATACTGAAGAGAGAACAGTGTGAAATGAATCATACTCATCATTCTAGTAACATACTGAAGAGAGAACAGTGTGAAATGAATCATACTCATCATTCTAGTAACATACTGAAGAGAGAACAGTGTGAAATGAATCATACTCATCATTCTAGTAACATACTGAAGAGAGAACAGTGTGAAATGAATCATACTCATCATTCTAGTAACATACTGAAGAGAGAACAGTGTGAAATGAATCATACTCATCATTCTAGTAACATACTGAAGAGAGAACAGTGTGAAATGAATCATACTCATCATTCTAGTAACATACTGAAGAGAGAACAGTGTGAAATGAATCATACTCATCATTCTAGTAACATACTGAAGAGAGAACAGTGTGAAATGAATCATACTCATCATTCTAGTAACATACTGAAGAGAGAACAGTGTGAAATGAATCATACTCATCATTCTAGTAACATACTGAAGAGAGAACAGTGTGAAATGAATCATACTCATCATTCTAGTAACATACTGAAGAGAGAACAGTGTGAAATGAATCATACTCATCATTCTAGTAACATACTGAAGAGAGAACAGTGTGAAATGAATCATACTCATCATTCTAGTAACATACTGAAGAGAGAACAGTGTGAAATGAATCATACTCATCATTCTAGTAACATACTGAAGAGAGAACAGTGTGAAATGAATCATACTCATCATTCTAGTAACATACTGAAGAGAGAACAGTGTGAAATGAATCATACTCATCATTCTAGTAACATACTGAAGAGAGAACAGTGTGAAATGAATCATACTCATCATTCTAGTAACATACTGAAGAGAGAACAGTGTGAAATGAATCATACTCATCATTCTAGTAACATACTGAAGAGAGAACAGTGTGAAATGAATCATACTCATCATTCTAGTAACATACTGAAGAGAGAACAGTGTGAAATGAATCATACTCATCATTCTAGTAACATACTGAAGAGAGAACAGTGTGAAATGAATCATACTCATCATTCTAGTAACATACTGAAGAGAGAACAGTGTGAAATGAATCATACTCATCATTCTAGTAACATACTGAAGAGAGAACAGTGTGAAATGAATCATACTCATCATTCTAGTAACATACTGAAGAGAGAACAGTGTGAAATGAATCATACTCATCATTCTAGTAACATACTGAAGAGAGAACAGTGTGAAATGAATCATACTCATCATTCTAGTAACATACTGAAGAGAGAACAGTGTGAAATGAATCATACTCATCATTCTAGTAACATACTGAAGAGAGAACAGTGTGAAATGAATCATACTCATCATTCTAGTAACATACTGAAGAGAGAACAGTGTGAAATGAATCATACTCATCATTCTAGTAACATACTGAAGAGAGAACAGTGTGAAATGAATCATACTCATCATTCTAGTAACATACTGAAGAGAGAACAGTGTGAAATGAATCATACTCATCATTCTAGTAACATACTGAAGAGAGAACAGTGTGAAATGAATCATACTCATCATTCTAGTAACATACTGAAGAGAGAACAGTGTGAAATGAATCATACTCATCATTCTAGTAACATACTGAAGAGAGAACAGTGTGAAATGAATCATACTCATCATTCTAGTAACATACTGAAGAGAGAACAGTGTGAAATGAATCATACTCATCATTCTAGTAACATACTGAAGAGAGAACAGTGTGAAATGAATCATACTCATCATTCTAGTAACATACTGAAGAGAGAACAGTGTGAAATGAATCATACTCATCATTCTAGTAACATACTGAAGAGAGAACAGTGTGAAATGAATCATACTCATCATTCTAGTAACATACTGAAGAGAGAACAGTGTGAAATGAATCATACTCATCATTCTAGTAACATACTGAAGAGAGAACAGTGTGAAATGAATCATACTCATCATTCTAGTAACATACTGAAGAGAGAACAGTGTGAAATGAATCATACTCATCATTCTAGTAACATACTGAAGAGAGAACAGTGTGAAATGAATCATACTCATCATTCTAGTAACATACTGAAGAGAGAACAGTGTGAAATGAATCATACTCATCATTCTAGTAACATACTGAAGAGAGAACAGTGTGAAATGAATCATACTCATCATTCTAGTAACATACTGAAGAGAGAACAGTGTGAAATGAATCATACTCATCATTCTAGTAACATACTGAAGAGAGAACAGTGTGAAATGAATCATACTCATCATTCTAGTAACATACTGAAGAGAGAACAGTGTGAAATGAATCATACTCATCATTCTAGTAACATACTGAAAGCAGAACAGTGTGAAATGAATCATACTCATCATTCTAGTAACATACTGAAGAGAGAACAGTGTGAAATGAATCATACTCATCATTCTAGTAACATACTGAAGAGAGAACAGTGTGAAATGAATCATACTCATCATTCTAGTAACATACTGAAGAGAGAACAGTGTGAAATGAATCATACTCATCATTCTAGTAACATACTGAAGAGAGAACAGTGTGAAATGAATCATACTCATCATTCTAGTAACATACTGAAGAGAGAACAGTGTGAAATGAATCATACTCATCATTCTAGTAACATACTGAAGAGAGAACAGTGTGAAATGAATCATACTCATCATTCTAGTAACATACTGAAGAGAGAACAGTGTGAAATGAATCATACTCATCATTCTAGTAACATACTGAAGAGAGAACAGTGTGAAATGAATCATACTCATCATTCTAGTAACATACTGAAGAGAGAACAGTGTGAAATGAATCATACTCATCATTCTAGTAACATACTGAAGAGAGAACAGTGTGAAATGAATCATACTCATCATTCTAGTAACATACTGAAGAGAGAACAGTGTGAAATGAATCATACTCATCATTCTAGTAACATACTGAAGAGAGAACAGTGTGAAATGAATCATACTCATCATTCTAGTAACATACTGAAGAGAGAACAGTGTGAAATGAATCATACTCATCATTCTAGTAACATACTGAAGAGAGAACAGTGTGAAATGAATCATACTCATCATTCTAGTAACATACTGAAGAGAGAACAGTGTGAAATGAATCATACTCATCATTCTAGTAACATACTGAAGAGAGAACAGTGTGAAATGAATCATACTCATCATTCTAGTAACATACTGAAGAGAGAACAGTGTGAAATGAATCATACTCATCATTCTAGTAACATACTGAAGAGAGAACAGTGTGAAATGAATCATACTCATCATTCTAGTAACATACTGAAGAGAGAACAGTGTGAAATGAATCATACTCATCATTCTAGTAACATACTGAAGAGAGAACAGTGTGAAATGAATCATACTCATCATTCTAGTAACATACTGAAGAGAGAACAGTGTGAAATGAATCATACTCATCATTCTAGTAACATACTGAAGAGAGAACAGTGTGAAATGAATCATACTCATCATTCTAGTAACATACTGAAGAGAGAACAGTGTGAAATGAATCATACTCATCATTCTAGTAACATACTGAAGAGAGAACAGTGTGAAATGAATCATACTCATCATTCTAGTAACATACTGAAGAGAGAACAGTGTGAAATGAATCATACTCATCATTCTAGTAACATACTGAAGAGAGAACAGTGTGAAATGAATCATACTCATCATTCTAGTAACATACTGAAGAGAGAACAGTGTGAAATGAATCATACTCATCATTCTAGTAACATACTGAAGAGAGAACAGTGTGAAATGAATCATACTCATCATTCTAGTAACATACTGAAGAGAGAACAGTGTGAAATGAATCATACTCATCATTCTAGTAACATACTGAAGAGAGAACAGTGTGAAATGAATCATACTCATCATTCTAGTAACATACTGAAGAGAGAACAGTGTGAAATGAATCATACTCATCATTCTAGTAACATACTGAAGAGAGAACAGTGTGAAATGAATCATACTCATCATTCTAGTAACATACTGAAGAGAGAACAGTGTGAAATGAATCATACTCATCATTCTAGTAACATACTGAAGAGAGAACAGTGTGAAATGAATCATACTCATCATTCTAGTAACATACTGAAGAGAGAACAGTGTGAAATGAATCATACTCATCATTCTAGTAACATACTGAAGAGAGAACAGTGTGAAATGAATCATACTCATCATTCTAGTAACATACTGAAGAGAGAACAGTGTGAAATGAATCATACTCATCATTCTAGTAACATACTGAAGAGAGAACAGTGTGAAATGAATCATACTCATCATTCTAGTAACATACTGAAGAGAGAACAGTGTGAAATGAATCATACTCATCATTCTAGTAACATACTGAAGAGAGAACAGTGTGAAATGAATCATACTCATCATTCTAGTAACATACTGAAGAGAGAACAGTGTGAAATGAATCATACTCATCATTCTAGTAACATACTGAAGAGAGAACAGTGTGAAATGAATCATACTCATCATTCTAGTAACATACTGAAGAGAGAACAGTGTGAAATGAATCATACTCATCATTCTAGTAACATACTGAAGAGAGAACAGTGTGAAATGAATCATACTCATCATTCTAGTAACATACTGAAGAGAGAACAGTGTGAAATGAATCATACTCATCATTCTAGTAACATACTGAAGAGAGAACAGTGTGAAATGAATCATACTCATCATTCTAGTAACATACTGAAGAGAGAACAGTGTGAAATGAATCATACTCATCATTCTAGTAACATACTGAAGAGAGAACAGTGTGAAATGAATCATACTCATCATTCTAGTAACATACTGAAGAGAGAACAGTGTGAAATGAATCATACTCATCATTCTAGTAACATACTGAAGAGAGAACAGTGTGAAATGAATCATACTCATCATTCTAGTAACATACTGAAGAGAGAACAGTGTGAAATGAATCATACTCATCATTCTAGTAACATACTGAGAGAGAGAACAGTGTGAAATGAATCATACTCATCATTCTAGTAACATACTGAAGAGAGAACAGTGTGAAATGAATCATACTCATCATTCTAGTAACATACTGAAGAGAGAACAGTGTGAAATGAATCATACTCATCATTCTAGTAACATACTGAAGAGAGAACAGTGTGAAATGAATCATACTCATCATTCTAGTAACATACTGAAGAGAGAACAGTGTGAAATGAATCATACTCATCATTCTAGTAACATACTGAAGAGAGAACAGTGTGAAATGAATCATACTCATCATTCTAGTAACATACTGAAGAGAGAACAGTGTGAAATGAATCATACTCATCATTCTAGTAACATACTGAAGAGTGTGAGAACAGTGTGAAATGAATCATACTCATCATTCTAGTAACATACTGAAGAGAGAACAGTGTGAAATGAATCATACTCATCATTCTAGTAACATACTGAAGAGAGAACAGTGTGAAATGAATCATACTCATCATTCTAGTAACATACTGAAGAGAGAACAGTGTGAAATGAATCATACTCATCATTCTAGTAACATACTGAAGAGAGAACAGTGTGAAATGAATCATACTCATCATTCTAGTAACATACTGAAGAGAGAACAGTGTGAAATGAATCATACTCATCATTCTAGTAACATACTGAAGAGAGAACAGTGTGAAATGAATCATACTCATCATTCTAGTAACATACTGAAGAGAGAACAGTGTGAAATGAATCATACTCATCATTCTAGTAACAGTGTGAAATGAATCATACTCATCACTGTAACATACTGAAGAGAGAACAGTGTGAAATGAATCATACTCATCATTCTAGTAACATACTGAAGAGAGAACAGTGTGAAATGAATCATACTCATCATTCTAGTATCATACTGAAAGCAGAACAGTGTGAAATGAATCATACTCATCATTCTAGTAACATACTGAAGAGAGAACAGTGTGAAATGAATCATACTCATCATTCTAGTAACATACTGAAGAGAGAACAGTGTGAAATGAATCATACTCATCATTCTAGTAACATACTGAAGAGAGAACAGTGTGAAATGAATCATACTCATCATTCTAGTAACATACTGAAGAGAGAACAGTGTGAAATGAATCATACTCATCATTCTAGTAACATACTGAAGAGAGAACAGTGTGAAATGAATCATACTCATCATTCTAGTAACATACTGAAGAGAGAACAGTGTGAAATGAATCATACTCATCATTCTAGTAACATACTGAAGAGAGAACAGTGTGAAATGAATCATACTCATCATTCTAGTAACATACTGAAGAAGAACAGAGAACAGTGTGAAATGAATCATACTCATCATTCTAGTAACATACTGAAGAGAGAACAGTGTGAAATGAATCATACTCATCATTCTAGTAACATCACTGAACTGAAGAGAGAACAGTGTGAAATGAATCATACTCATCATTCTAGTAACATACTGAAGAGAGAACAGTGTGAAATGAATCATACTCATCATTCTAGTAACATACTGAAGAGAGAACAGTGTGAAATGAATCATACTCATCATTCTAGTAACATACTGAAGAGAGAACAGTGTGAAATGAATCATACTCATCATTCTAGTAACATACTGAAGAGAGAACAGTGTGAAATGAATCATACTCATCATTCTAGTAACATACTGAAGAGAGAACAGTGTGAAATGAATCATACATCATCATTCTAGTAACATACTCATCATTCTAGTAACATACTGAAGAGAGAACAGTGTGAAATGAATCATACTCATCATTCTAGTAACATACTGAAGAGAGAACAGTGTGAAATGAATCATACTCATCATTCTAGTAACATACTGAAGAGAGAACAGTGTGAAATGAATCATACTCATCATTCTAGTAACATACTGAAGAGAGAACAGTGTGAAATGAATCATACTCATCATTCTAGTAACATACTGAAGAGAGAACAGTGTGAAATGAATCATACTCATCATTCTAGTAACATACTGAAGAGAGAACAGTGTGAAATGAATCATACTCATCATTCTAGTAACATACTGAAGAGAGAACAGTGTGAAATGAATCATACTCATCATTCTAGTAACATACTGAAGAGAGAACAGTGTGAAATGAATCATACTCATCATTCTAGTAACATACTGAAGAGAGAACAGTGTGAAATGAATCATACTCATCATTCTAGTAACATACTGAAGAGAGAACAGTGTGAAATGAATCATACTCATCATTCTAGTAACATACTGAAGAGAGAACAGTGTGAAATGAATCATACTCATCATTCTAGTAACATACTGAAGAGAGAACAGTGTGAAATGAATCATACTCATCATTCTAGTAACATACTGAAGAGAGAACAGTGTGAAATGAATCATACTCATCATTCTAGTAACATACTGAAGAGAGAACAGTGTGAAATGAATCATACTCATCATTCTAGTAACATACTGAAGAGAGAACAGTGTGAAATGAATCATACTCATCATTCTAGTAACATACTGAAGAGAGAACAGTGTGAAATGAATCATACTCATCATTCTAGTAACATACTGAAGAGAGAACAGTGTGAAATGAATCATACTCATCATTCTAGTAACATACTGAAGAGAGAACAGTGTGAAATGAATCATACTCATCATTCTAGTAACATACTGAAGAGAGAACAGTGTGAAATGAATCATACTCATCATTCTAGTAACATACTGAAGAGAGAACAGTGTGAAATGAATCATACTCATCATTCTAGTAACATACTGAAGAGAGAACAGTGTGAAATGAATCATACTCATCATTCTAGTAACATACTGAAGAGAGAACAGTGTGAAATGAATCATACTCATCATTCTAGTAACATACTGAAGAGAGAACAGTGTGAAATGAATCATACTCATCATTCTAGTAACATACTGAAGAGAGAACAGTGTGAAATGAATCATACTCATCATTCTAGTAACATACTGAAGAGAGAACAGTGTGAAATGAATCATACTCATCATTCTAGTAACATACTGAGAGAGAGAACAGTGTGAAATGAATCATACTCATCATTCTAGTAACATACTGAAGAGAGAACAGTGTGAAATGAATCATACTCATCATTCTAGTAACATACTGAAGAGAGAACAGTGTGAAATGAATCATACTCATCATTCTAGTAACATACTGAAGAGAGAACAGTGTGAAATGAATCATACTCATCATTCTAGTAACATACTGAAGAGAGAACAGTGTGAAATGAATCATACTCATCATTCTAGTAACATACTGAAGAGAGAACAGTGTGAAATGAATCATACTCATCATTCTAGTAACATACTGAAGAGAGAACAGTGTGAAATGAATCATACTCATCATTCTAGTAACATACTGAAGAGAGAACAGTGTGAAATGAATCATACTCATCATTCTAGTAACATACTGAAGAGAGAACAGTGTGAAATGAATCATACTCATCATACTGAAGAGAGAACAGTGTGAAATGAATAGTCAACATACTGAAGAGAGAACAGTGTGAAATGAATCATACTCATCATTCTAGTAACATACTGAAGAGAGAACAGTGTGAAATGAATCATACTCATCATTCTAGTAACATACTGAAGAGAGAACAGTGTGAAATGAATCATACTCATCATTCTAGTAACATACTGAAGAGAGAACAGTGTGAAATGAATCATACTCATCATTCTAGTAACATACTGAAGAGAGAACAGTGTGAAATGAATCATACTCATCATTCTAGTAACATACTGAAGAGAGAACAGTGTGAAATGAATCATACTCATCATTCTAGTAACATACTGAAGAGAGAACAGTGTGAAATGAATCATACTCATCATTCTAGTAACATACTGAAGAGAGAACAGTGTGAAATGAATCATACTCATCATTCTAGTAACATACTGAAGAGAGAACAGTGTGAAATGAATCATACTCATCATTCTAGTAACATACTGAAGAGAGAACAGTGTGAAATGAATCATACTCATCATTCTAGTAACATACTGAAGAGAGAACAGTGTGAAATGAATCATACTCATCATTCTAGTAACATACTGAAGAGAGAACAGTGTGAAATGAATCATACTCATCATTCTAGTAACATACTGAAGAGAGAACAGTGTGAAATGAATCATACTCATCATTCTAGTAACATACTGAAGAGAGAACAGTGTGAAATGAATCATACTCATCATTCTAGTAACATACTGAAGAGAGAACAGTGTGAAATGAATCATACTCATCATTCTAGTAACATACTGAAGAGAGAACAGTGTGAAATGAATCATACTCATCATTCTAGTAACATACTGAAGAGAGAACAGTGTGAAATGAATCATACTCATCATTCTAGTAACATACTGAAGAGAGAACAGTGTGAAATGAATCATACTCATCATTCTAGTAACATACTGAAGAGAGAACAGTGTGAAATGAATCATACTCATCATTCTAGTAACATACTGAAGAGAGAACAGTGTGAAATGAATCATACTCATCATTCTAGTAACATACTGAAGAGAGAACAGTGTGAAATGAATCATACTCATCATTCTAGTAACATACTGAAGAGAGAACAGTGTGAAATGAATCATACTCATCATTCTAGTAACACTGAAGAGAGAACTGAAGAGAGAACAGTGTGAAATGAATCATACTCATCATTCTAGTAACATACTGAAGAGAGAACAGTGTGAAATGAATCATACTCATCATTCTAGTAACATACTGAAGAGAGAACAGTGTGAAATGAATCATACTCATCATTCTAGTAACATACTGAAGAGAGAACAGTGTGAAATGAATCATACTCATCATTCTAGTAACATACTGAAGAGAGAACAGTGTGAAATGAATCATACTCATCATTCTAGTAACATACTGAAGAGAGAACAGTGTGAAATGAATCATACTCATCATTCTAGTAACATACTGAAGAGAGAACAGTGTGAAATGAATCATACTCATCATTCTAGTAACATACTGAAGAGAGAACAGTGTGAAATGAATCATACTCATCATTCTAGTAACATACTGAAGAGAGAACAGTGTGAAATGAATCATACTCATCATTCTAGTAACATACTGAAGAGAGAACAGTGTGAAATGAATCATACTCATCATTCTAGTAACATACTGAAGAGAGAACAGTGTGAAATGAATCATACTCATCATTCTAGTAACATACTGAAGAGAGAACAGTGTGAAATGAATCATACTCATCATTCTAGTAACATACTGAAGAGAGAACAGTGTGAAATGAATCATACTCATCATTCTAGTAACATCACTGTAACATACTGAGAGAACAGTGTGAAATGAATCATACTCATCATTCTAGTAACATACTGAAGAGAGAACAGTGTGAAATGAATCATACTCATCATTCTAGTAACATACTGAAGAGAGAACAGTGTGAAATGAATCATACTCATCATTCTAGTAACATACTGAAATGAATCATACTCATCATTCTAGTAACAGAGAACAGTGTGAAATGAATCATACTCATCATTCTAGTAACATACTGAAGAGAGAACAGTGTGAAATGAATCATACTCATCATTCTAGTAACATACTGAAGAGAGAACAGTGTGAAATGAATCATACTCATCATTCTAGTAACATACTGAGAGAGAGAACAGTGTGAAATGAATCATACTCATCATTCTAGTAACATACTGAAGAGAGAACAGTGTGAAATGAATCATACTCATCATTCTAGTAACATACTGAAGAGAGAACAGTGTGAAATGAATCATACTCATCATTCTAGTAACATACTGAAGAGAGAACAGTGTGAAATGAATCATACTCATCATTCTAGTAACATACTGAAGAGAGAACAGTGTGAAATGAATCATACTCATCATTCTAGTAACATACTGAAGAGAGAACAGTGTGAAATGAATCATACTCATCATTCTAGTAACATACTGAAGAGAGAACAGTGTGAAATGAATCATACTCATCATTCTAGTAACATACTGAAGAGAGAACAGTGTGAAATGAATCATACTCATCATTCTAGTAACATACTGAAGAGAGAACAGTGTGAAATGAATCATACTCATCATTCTAGTAACATACTGAAGAGAGAACAGTGTGAAATGAATCATACTCATCATTCTAGTAACATACTGAAGAGAGAACAGTGTGAAATGAATCATACTCATCATTCTAGTAACATACTGAAGAGAGAACAGTGTGAAATGAATCATACTCATCATTCTAGTAACATACTGAAGAGAGAACAGTGTGAAATGAATCATACTCATCATTCTAGTAACATACTGAAGAGAGAACAGTGTGAAATGAATCATACTCATCATTCTAGTAACATACTGAAGAGAGAACAGTGTGAAATGAATCATACTCATCATTCTAGTAACATACTGAAGAGAGAACAGTGTGAAATGAATCATACTCATCATTCTAGTAACATACTGAAGAGAGAACAGTGTGAAATGAATCATACTCATCATTCTAGTAACATACTGAAGAGAGAACAGTGTGAAATGAATCATACTCATCATTCTAGTAACATACTGAAGAGAGAACAGTGTGAAATGAATCATACTCATCATTCTAGTAACATACTGAAGAGAGAACAGTGTGAAATGAATCATACTCATCATTCTAGTAACATACTGAAGAGAGAACAGTGTGAAATGAATCATACTCATCATTCTAGTAACATACTGAAGAGAGAACAGTGTGAAATGAATCATACTCATCATTCTAGTAACATACTGAAGAGAGAACAGTGTGAAATGAATCATACTCATCATTCTAGTAACATACTGAAGAGAGAACAGTGTGAAATGAATCATACTCATCATTCTAGTAACATACTGAAGAGAGAACAGTGTGAAATGAATCATACTCATCATTCTAGTAACATACTGAAGAGAGAACAGTGTGAAATGAATCATACTCATCATTCTAGTAACATACTGAAGAGAGAACAGTGTGAAATGAATCATACTCATCATTCTAGTAACATACTGAGAGAGAACAGTGTGAAATGAATCATACTCATCATTCTAGTAACATACTGAAGAGAGAACAGTGTGAAATGAATCATACTCATCATTCTAGTAACATACTGAAGAGAGAACAGTGTGAAATGAATCATACTCATCATTCTAGTAACATACTGAAGAGAGAACAGTGTGAAATGAATCATACTCATCATTCTAGTAACATACTGAAGAGAGAACAGTGTGAAATGAATCATACTCATCATTCTAGTAACATACTGAAGAGAGAACAGTGTGAAATGAATCATACTCATCATTCTAGTAACATACTGAAGAGAGAACAGTGTGAAATGAATCATACTCATCATTCTAGTAACATACTGAAGAGAGAACAGTGTGAAATGAATCATACTCATCATTCTAGTAACATACTGAAGAGAGAACAGTGTGAAATGAATCATACTCATCATTCTAGTAACATACTGAAGAGAGAACAGTGTGAAATGAATCATACTCATCATTCTAGTAACATACTGAAGAGAGAACAGTGTGAAATGAATCATACTCATCATTCTAGTAACATACTGAAGAGAGAACAGTGTGAAATGAATCATACTCATCATTCTAGTAACATACTGAAGAGAGAACAGTGTGAAATGAATCATACTCATCATTCTAGTAACATACTGAAGAACAGAGAACAGTGTGAAATGAATCATACTCATCATTCTAGTAACATACTGAAGAGAGAACAGTGTGAAATGAATCATACTCATCATTCTAGTAACATACTGAAGAGAGAACAGTGTGAAATGAATCATACTCATCATTCTAGTAACATACTGAAGAGAGAACAGTGTGAAATGAATCATACTCATCATTCTAGTAACATACTGAAGAGAGAACAGTGTGAAATGAATCATACTCATCATTCTAGTAACATACTGAAGAGAGAACAGTGTGAAATGAATCATACTCATCATTCTAGTAACATACTGAAGAGAGAACAGTGTGAAATGAATCATACTCATCATTCTAGTAACATACTGAAGAGAGAACAGTGTGAAATGAATCATACTCATCATTCTAGTAACATACTGAAGAGAGAACAGTGTGAAATGAATCATACTCATCATTCTAGTAACATACTGAAGAGAGAACAGTGTGAAATGAATCATACTCATCATTCTAGTAACATACTGAAGAGAGAACAGTGTGAAATGAATCATACTCATCATTCTAGTAACATACTGAAGAGAGAACAGTGTGAAATGAATCATACTCATCATTCTAGTAACATACTGAAGAGAGAACAGTGTGAAATGAATCATACTCATCATTCTAGTAACATACTGAAGAGAGAACAGTGTGAAATGAATCATACTCATCATTCTAGTAACATACTGAAGAGAGAACAGTGTGAAATGAATCATACTCATCATTCTAGTAACATACTGAAGAGAGAACAGTGTGAAATGAATCATACTCATCATTCTAGTAACATACTGAAGAGAGAACAGTGTGAAATGAATCATACTCATCATTCTAGTAACATACTGAAGAGAGAACAGTGTGAAATGAATCATACTCATCATTCTAGTAACATACTGAAGAGAGAACAGTGTGAAATGAATCATACTCATCATTCTAGTAACATACTGAAGAGAGAACAGTGTGAAATGAATCATACTCATCATTCTAGTAACATACTGAATCATACTCATCATTCTAGTAACATAGAGAACAGTGTGAAATGAATCATACTCATCATTCTAGTAACATACTGAAGAGAGAACAGTGTGAAATGAATCATACTCATCATTCTAGTAACATACTGAAGAGAGAACAGTGTGAAATGAATCATACTCATCATTCTAGTAACATACTGAAGAGAGAACAGTGTGAAATGAATCATACTCATCATTCTAGTAACATACTGAAGAGAGAACAGTGTGAAATGAATCATACTCATCATTCTAGTAACATACTGAAGAGAGTGTGAAATGAATCATACTCATCATTCTAGTAACAACAGTGTGAGAACAGTGTGAAATGAATCATACTCATCATTCTAGTAACATACTGAAGAGAGAACAGTGTGAAATGAATCATACTCATCATTCTAGTAACATACTGAAGAGAGAACAGTGTGAAATGAATCATACTCATCATTCTAGTAACATACTGAAGAGAGAACAGTGTGAAATGAATCATACTCATCATTCTAGTAACATACTGAAGAGAGAACAGTGTGAAATGAATCATACTCATCATTCTAGTAACATACTGAAGAGAGAACAGTGTGAAATGAATCATACTCATCATTCTAGTAACATCACTGAAGAGAGAACAGTGTGAAATGAATCATACTCATCATTCTAGTAACATACTGAAGAGAGAACAGTGTGAAATGAATCATACTCATCATTCTAGTAACATACTGAAGAGAGAACAGTGTGAAATGAATCATACTCATCATTCTAGTAACATACTGAAGAGAGAACAGTGTGAAATGAATCATACTCATCATTCTAGTAACATACTGAAGAGAGAACAGTGTGAAATGAATCATACTCATCATTCTAGTAACATACTGAAGAGAGAACAGTGTGAAATGAATCATACTCATCATTCTAGTAACTAGTACTGAAGAGAGAACAGTGTGAAATGAATCATACTCATCATTCTAGTAACATACTGAAGAGAGAACAGTGTGAAATGAATCATACTCATCATTCTAGTAACATACTGAAGAGAGAACAGTGTGAAATGAATCATACTCATCATTCTAGTAACATACTGAAGAGAGAACAGTGTGAAATGAATCATACTCATCATTCTAGTAACATACTGAAGAGAGAACAGTGTGAAATGAATCATACTCATCATTCTAGTAACATACTGAAGAGAGAACAGTGTGAAATGAATCATACTCATCATTCTAGTAACATACTGAAGAGAGAACAGTGTGAAATGAATCATACTCATCATTCTAGTAACATACTGAAGAGAGAACAGTGTGAAATGAATCATACTCATCATTCTAGTAACATACTGAAATGAATCATACTCATCATTCTAGACTGAAGAGAGAACAGTGTGAAATGAATCATACTCATCATTCTAGTAACATACTGAAGAGAGAACAGTGTGAAATGAATCATACTCATCATTCTAGTAACATACTGAAGAGAGAACAGTGTGAAATGAATCATACTCATCATTCTAGTATCATACTGAAAGCACAACAGTGTGAAATGAATCATACTCATCATTCTAGTAACATACTGAAGAGAGAACAGTGTGAAATGAATCATACTCATCATTCTAGTAACATACTGAAGAGAGAACAGTGTGAAATGAATCATACTCATCATTCTAGTAACATACTGAAGAGAGAACAGTGTGAAATGAATCATACTCATCATTCTAGTAACATACTGAAGAGAGAACAGTGTGAAATGAATCATACTCATCATTCTAGTAACATACTGAAGAGAGAACAGTGTGAAATGAATCATACTCATCATTCTAGTAACATACTGAAGAGAGAACAGTGTGAAATGAATCATACTCATCATTCTAGTAACATACTGAAGAGAGAACAGTGTGAAATGAATCATACTCATCATTCTAGTAACATACTGAAGAGAGAACAGTGTGAAATGAATCATACTCATCATTCTAGTAACATACTGAAGAGAGAACAGTGTGAAATGAATCATACTCATCATTCTAGTAACATACTGAAGAGAGAACAGTGTGAAATGAATCATACTCATCATTCTAGTAACATACTGAAGAGAGAACAGTGTGAAATGAATCATACTCATCATTCTAGTAACATACTGAAGAGAGAACAGTGTGAAATGAATCATACTCATCATTCTAGTAACATACTGAAGAGAGAACAGTGTGAAATGAATCATACTCATCATTCTAGTAACATACTGAAGAGAGAACAGTGTGAAATGAATCATACTCATCATTCTAGTAACATACTGAAGAGAGAACAGTGTGAAATGAATCATACTCATCATTCTAGTAACATACTGAAGAGAGAACAGTGTGAAATGAATCATACTCATCATTCTAGTAACATACTGAAGAAATAACAGTGTGAAATGAATCATACTCATCATTCTAGTAACATACTGAAGAGAGAACAGTGTGAAATGAATCATACTCATCATTCTAGTAACATACTGAAGAGAGAACAGTGTGAAATGAATCATACTCATCATTCTAGTAACATACTGAAGAGAGAACAGTGTGAAATGAATCATACTCATCATTCTAGTAACATACTGAAGAGAGAACAGTGTGAAATGAATCATACTCATCATTCTAGTAACATACTGAAGAGAGAACAGTGTGAAATGAATCATACTCATCATTCTAGTAACATACTGAAGAGAGAACAGTGTGAAATGAATCATACTCATCATTCTAGTAACATACTGAAGAGAGAACAGTGTGAAATGAATCATACTCATCATTCTAGTAACATACTGAAGAGAGAACAGTGTGAAATGAATCATACTCATCATTCTAGTAACATACTGAAGAGAGAACAGTGTGAAATGAATCATACTCATCATTCTAGTAACATACTGAAGAGAGAACAGTGTGAAATGAATCATACTCATCATTCTAGTAACATACTGAAGAGAGAACAGTGTGAAATGAATCATACTCATCATTCTAGTAACATACTGAAGAGAGAACAGTGTGAAATGAATCATACTCATCATTCTAGTAACATACTGAAGAGAGAACAGTGTGAAATGAATCATACTCATCATTCTAGTAACATACTGAAGAGAGAACAGTGTGAAATGAATCATACTCATCATTCTAGTAACATCACTGAAGAGAGAACAGTGTGAAATGAATCATACTCATCATTCTAGTAACATACTGAAGAGAGAACAGTGTGAAATGAATCATACTCATCATTCTAGTAACATACTGAAGAGAGAACAGTGTGAAATGAATCATACTCATCATTCTAGTAACATACTGAAGAGAGAACAGTGTGAAATGAATCATACTCATCATTCTAGTAACATACTGAAGAGAGAACAGTGTGAAATGAATCATACTCATCATTCTAGTAACATACTGAAGAGAGAACAGTGTGAAATGAATCATACTCATCATTCTAGTAACATACTGAAGAGAGAACAGTGTGAAATGAATCATACTCATCATTCTAGTAACATACTGAAGAGAGAACAGTGTGAAATGAATCATACTCATCATTCTAGTAACATACTGAAGAGAGAACAGTGTGAAATGAATCATACTCATCATTCTAGTAACATACTGAAGAGAGAACAGTGTGAAATGAATCATACTCATCATTCTAGTAACATACTGAAGAGAGAACAGTGTGAAATGAATCATACTCATCATTCTAGTAACATACTGAAGAGAGAACAGTGTGAAATGAATCATACTCATCATTCTAGTAACATACTGAAGAGAGAACAGTGTGAAATGAATCATACTCATCATTCTAGTAACATACTGAAGAGAGAACAGTGTGAAATGAATCATACTCATCATTCTAGTAACATACTGAAGAGAGAACAGTGTGAAATGAATCATACTCATCATTCTAGTAACATACTGAAGAGAGAACAGTGTGAAATGAATCATACTCATCATTCTAGTAACATACTGAAGAGAGAACAGTGTGAAATGAATCATACTCATCATTCTAGTAACATACTGAAGAGAGAACAGTGTGAAATGAATCATACTCATCATTCTAGTAACATACTGAAGAGAGAACAGTGTGAAATGAATCATACTCATCATTCTAGTAACATACTGAAGAGAGAACAGTGTGAAATGAATCATACTCATCATTCTAGTAACATACTGAAGAGAGAACAGTGTGAAATGAATCATACTCATCATTCTAGTAACATACTGAAGAGAGAACAGTGTGAAATGAATCATACTCATCATTCTAGTAACATACTGAAGAGAGAACAGTGTGAAATGAATCATACTCATCATTCTAGTAACATACTGAAGAGAGAACAGTGTGAAATGAATCATACTCATCATTCTAGTAACATACTGAAGAGAGAACAGTGTGAAATGAATCATACTCATCATTCTAGTAACATACTGAAGAGAGAACAGTGTGAAATGAATCATACTCATCATTCTAGTAACATACTGAAGAGAGAACAGTGTGAAATGAATCATACTCATCATTCTAGAATCATACATCACTGAAGAGAGAACAGTGTGAAATGAATCATACTCATCATTCTAGTAACATACTGAAGAGAGAACAGTGTGAAATGAATCATACTCATCATTCTAGTAACATCACTGAAGAGAGAACAGTGTGAAATGAATCATACTCATCATTCTAGTAACATACTGAAGAGAGAACAGTGTGAAATGAATCATACTCATCATTCTAGTAACATACTGAAGAGAGAACAGTGTGAAATGAATCATACTCATCATTCTAGTAACATACTGAAGAGAGAACAGTGTGAAATGAATCATACTCATCATTCTAGTAACATACTGAAGAGAGAACAGTGTGAAATGAATCATACTCATCATTCTAGTAACATACTGAAGAGAGAACAGTGTGAAATGAATCATACTCATCATTCTAGTAACATACTGAAGAGAGAACAGTGTGAAATGAATCATACTCATCATTCTAGTAACATACTGAAGAGAGAACAGTGTGAAATGAATCATACTCATCATTCTAGTAACATACTGAAGAGAGAACAGTGTGAAATGAATCATACTCATCATTCTAGTAACATACTGAAGAGAGAACAGTGTGAAATGAATCATACTCATCATTCTAGTAACATACTGAAGAGAGAACAGTGTGAAATGAATCATACTCATCATTCTAGTAACATACTGAAGAGAGAACAGTGTGAAATGAATCATACTCATCATTCTAGTAACATACTGAAGAGAGAACAGTGTGAAATGAATCATACTCATCATTCTAGTAACATACTGAAGAGAGAACAGTGTGAAATGAATCATACTCATCATTCTAGTAACATACTGAAGAGAGAACAGTGTGAAATGAATCATACTCATCATTCTAGTAACATACTGAAGAGAGAACAGTGTGAAATGAATCATACTCATCATTCTAGTAACATACTGAAGAGAGAACAGTGTGAAATGAATCATACTCATCATTCTAGTAACATACTGAAGAGAGAACAGTGTGAAATGAATCATACTCATCATTCTAGTAACATACTGAAGAGAGAACAGTGTGAAATGAATCATACTCATCATTCTAGTAACATACTGAAGAGAGAACAGTGTGAAATGAATCATACTCATCATTCTAGTAACATACTGAAGAGAGAACAGTGTGAAATGAATCATACTCATCATTCTAGTAACATACTGAAGAGAGAACAGTGTGAAATGAATCATACTCATCATTCTAGTAACATACTGAAGAGAGAACAGTGTGAAATGAATCATACTCATCATTCTAGTAACATACTGAAGAGAGAACAGTGTGAAATGAATCATACTCATCATTCTAGTAACATCACTGAAGAAGAGAGAACAGTGTGAAATGAATCATACTCATCATTCTAGTAACATACTGAAGAGAGAACAGTGTGAAATGAATCATACTCATCATTCTAGTAACATACTGAAGAGAGAACAGTGTGAAATGAATCATACTCATCATTCTAGTAACATACTGAAGAGAGAACAGTGTGAAATGAATCATACTCATCATTCTAGTAACATACTGAAGAGAGAACAGTGTGAAATGAATCATACTCATCATTCTAGTAACATACTGAAGAGAGAACAGTGTGAAATGAATCATACTCATCATTCTAGTAACATACTGAAGAGAGAACAGTGTGAAATGAATCATACTCATCATTCTAGTAACATACTGAAGAGAGAACAGTGTGAAATGAATCATACTCATCATTCTAGTAACATACTGAAGAGAGAACAGTGTGAAATGAATCATACTCATCATTCTAGTAACATACTGAAGAGAGAACAGTGTGAAATGAATCATACTCATCATTCTAGTAACATACTGAAGAGAGAACAGTGTGAAATGAATCATACTCATCATTCTAGTAACATACTGAAGAGAGAACAGTGTGAAATGAATCATACTCATCATTCTAGTAACATACTGAAGAGAGAACAGTGTGAAATGAATCATACTCATCATTCTAGTAACATACTGAAGAGAGAACAGTGTGAAATGAATCATACTCATCATTCTAGTAACATCACTGAAAGAGAACAGTGTGAAATGAATCATACTCATCATTCTAGTAACATACTGAAGAGAGAACAGTGTGAAATGAATCATACTCATCATTCTAGTAACATACTGAAGAGAGAACAGTGTGAAATGAATCATACTCATCATTCTAGTAACATACTGAAGAGAGAACAGTGTGAAATGAATCATACTCATCATTCTAGTAACATACTGAAGAGAGAACAGTGTGAAATGAATCATACTCATCATTCTAGTAACATACTGAAGAGAGAACAGTGTGAAATGAATCATACTCATCATTCTAGTAACATACTGAAGAGAGAACAGTGTGAAATGAATCATACTCATCATTCTAGTAACATACTGAAGAGAGAACAGTGTGAAATGAATCATACTCATCATTCTAGTAACATACTGAAGAGAGAACAGTGTGAAATGAATCATACTCATCATTCTAGTAACATACTGAAGAGAGAACAGTGTGAAATGAATCATACTCATCATTCTAGTAACATACTGAAGAGAGAACAGTGTGAAATGAATCATACTCATCATTCTAGTAACATACTGAAGAGAGAACAGTGTGAAATGAATCATACTCATCATTCTAGTAACATACTGAAGAGAGAACAGTGTGAAATGAATCATACTCATCATTCTAGTAACATACTGAAGAGAGAACAGTGTGAAATGAATCATACTCATCATTCTAGTAACATACTGAAGAGAGAACAGTGTGAAATGAATCATACTCATCATTCTAGTAACATACTGAAGAGAGAACAGTGTGAAATGAATCATACTCATCATTCTAGTAACATACTGAAGAGAGAACAGTGTGAAATGAATCATACTCATCATTCTAGTAACATACTGAAGAGAGAACAGTGTGAAATGAATCATACTCATCATTCTAGTAACATACTGAAGAGAGAACAGTGTGAAATGAATCATACTCATCATTCTAGTAACATACTGAAGAGAGAACAGTGTGAAATGAATCATACTCATCATTCTAGTAACATACTGAAGAGAGAACAGTGTGAAATGAATCATACTCATCATTCTAGTAACATACTGAAGAGAGAACAGTGTGAAATGAATCATACTCATCATTCTAGTAACATACTGAAGAGAGAACAGTGTGAAATGAATCATACTCATCATTCTAGTAACATACTGAAGAGAGAACAGTGTGAAATGAATCATACTCATCATTCTAGTAACATACTGAAGAGAGAACAGTGTGAAATGAATCATACTCATCATTCTAGTAACATACTGAAGAGAGAACAGTGTGAAATGAATCATACTCATCATTCTAGTAACATACTGAAGAGAGAACAGTGTGAAATGAATCATACTCATCATTCTAGTAACATACTGAAGGCAGAACAGTGTGAAATGAATCATACTCATCATTCTAGTAACATACTGAAGAGAGAACAGTGTGAAATGAATCATACTCATCATTCTAGTAACATACTGAAGAGAGAACAGTGTGAAATGAATCATACTCATCATTCTAGTAACATACTGAAGAGAGAGAGAACAGTGTGAAATGAATCATACTCATCATTCTAGTAACATACTGAAGAGAGAACAGTGTGAAATGAATCATACTCATCATTCTAGTAACATACTGAAGAGAGAACAGTGTGAAATGAATCATACTCATCATTCTAGTAACATACTGAAGAGAGAACAGTGTGAAATGAATCATACTCATCATTCTAGTAACATACTGAAGAAAGAACAGTGTGAAATGAATCATACTCATCATTCTAGTAACATACTGAAGAGAGAACAGTGTGAAATGAATCATACTCATCATTCTAGTAACATACTGAAGAGAGAACAGTGTGAAATGAATCATACTCATCATTCTAGTAACATACTGAAGAGAGAACAGTGTGAAATGAATCATACTCATCATTCTAGTAACATACTGAAGAGAGAACAGTGTGAAATGAATCATACTCATCATTCTAGTAACATACTGAAGAGAGAACAGTGTGAAATGAATCATACTCATCATTCTAGTAACATACTGAAGACAGAACAGTGTGAAATGAATCATACTCATCATTCTAGTAACATACTGAAAGCAGAACAGTGTGAACATCTTTAATATAGGCGTGCTTCTAAGCTTTTCGATATAAGCGATAGTTCGTAAGTATCTGTCAGTAGGCCTAAGTATACATGCAAGTATCGTAGCAACAAGATAACTCTGTGACTGCATGTTTACAGCTTTCAGGTTCACGTAATCAGAGATTACCAATTTGCAAATTGAACAGTCCACATAAGTGGTTGCAAAAATCATCTCCCCTCATCGGGTGTAAAAAATCTACGCCCCTGCGGTGAATTCATGAATCAACATTGAGAAAAGTGAATAATGAATAACTTTATTGCTCAGTCTATAATTAATCAAATGAGTTCGGTGCATCAGGCTATATCAATGGACTTTTCTGGGATACTGTAAAAATTATAATCTCACATAATTAGTCACGTAGAATAAAATCACCAAAATACCGAAAATTAGAGATTGTCACTTATAATTATTTAACCAATTAGTTCACTAATATAAAAAATGCTTAAATAAATAACGAAACTTACTCTTTTCTATAGATTATTCGCTTTAAGTTTAAATCATACTATATAAATAACACTCGTTTAACATTGCACATATATTTTTATGTGACAATAAGAACAAAAAATTCATAGTTCTGTTTATTTCGTAACATTTCAGTCAAACTTTAACACTGCTCTATTCTGAGGTGGTCGTCACGTGGTCACTGACCCAGAACAGTTGAAGGTAAGGTTGTGTCTAATACCTTTGTTTTATCAGGATAGTAGTTACGTAAAAAAAAATCACCACAGTAACGATAATTAGTTGACAGTCATAACATAAAGAGAACCTTACATTATAAACCAAGTACCTATATTTCATCTGTTTCAAAACAGTTGTATTTTCTTACGTTGAACCAAGTACCTATCTTTCATGTGTTTCAAAACAGTTGTATTTTCTTACGTTGATTTTGAAACTGCTACCGTAAGATGAATTGTCTTTCTTTACAAATATATGTGTAATTATCAGTTAGAAATCAGAGTTCTGTGATTCGCGTACACGAAATTCGCTTCTCATCCCAGACTATATTTAATCTACATAAGTAAATTCCCAGACTTAAGAATTACAAATATTTAAACATTTGTTAACAAAACTACAAAATAGACTAGGACACTATTATTTACGAAATTTTCTAAGTTTATAAATAAATGTCAAGGTTAGTATTTTATGATTAAATTACACACAATGTATATTGAAAACTCATGTTTCATCGTAACCCGATGTCCAATAATTATTATATTTATTTAAAGGCATATATTTAACAAATATACTGAAACATTTGTGAAAAACTTTAAGATATACTAATAAGATATTTAATAAAACTTCTTATTTCATAAATAACTGTCATATATACTTGTTGAAGAAGATTACCATATGTAAATATGTGGGACAGATAGCCAAAGTTTCGTTATTTTAGAAACTATACAAAATATTTGAAAACTAAACTGCCTGGTCCCTCTTGTGCTGACCTTTACCACCATTACCCTACAGTTTAAATGTTATTTTCAATATATATATATAAATAAATACTTGTAAAGTATCAGACATACATTGATTTACTGTCTACCATGATGGAATAACCTTTGCTATTAAAACAAACTGTATGTCTACTACACGTTAAACCTGACAATGTCTTTGCATCAAAATAAATTTATATATTCTTACACTTATATAATATTACGTGTTACATGTTATTTCATCCTTCTAGGTTGCCACTTGCTGTTTTAGACCTGAACTCACATATTTATCGTTTAAATATAACACAAAAAGCTATATACGTACTCTAACTTCTTGAAGCTGTAGTCATTTAGGCACGTGCAGAAATATCAGTATTGTCCATCTTAAAATCTGGACAATCAGGGGCGTAGATTTTTACACCCGATGGGGTGGGGATGATTTTTGCAACCACTTATATGGACTGTTTAATTTGCAAATTGGTAATCTCTGATTACGTGAATCTGAAAGCTGTAAACATGCAGTCACAAAGTAATCTTGTTGTCACGATACTTGGATGCATACTCAGGCCTACTGACTGATATTTACGTAGTTACGAACTATAACTTAGATCGAAAAGCTTAGAAGCACGCCTATATTAAATATGTACATTTCGGCTACTGAAAAAGCCCATATCTAGGCCTAATTATGTAATTCGATTGGTAAGTACACGAGAATCACAAGAACAAACACACAATTTCTAGGCCTGTGATGCAATAAAACAATTCAACAGACCAAACTGTAGGGAGGGGGGTGATTGTATGCACCATACCCCCATCTAAAATGAAGGGGATGTATATCCTCCCCCCCCAGGATCTACGCCCCTGTCAGGACAAATTTTACCTGAAAAATGTAGTCTTCAGACAACATAATAATCTTTGATATTAACAAATAATAAAACAAGTATGAATTTCCAGGATTAAATTAATTTTAATACAAGTTAATAAATATATAATCCTTGTTATACGATTTTTGAAAATTTTAGTAAAGTTCGCTGTGATAACCGGAATAAGGATAACCGCATTATCTCAAGGTTTCATTAAGTTTCTGATGTGACAATTCTTTAAAATATGGTTTCTCGTTATCGCCAAGCCTGTGAGATAGAAAGTCAAGCTTTACATATTTGCTGCCATCTGTTGTCAAGTGTATGAGTTTTGAAATTGATAATTGTAGAAATTATTTAATTCTAGATTTGATCAAAAATAGTTAACTTATTTAGTGCGAGGAATTTTGAAAAAATTAAATATAAGAGTGAAAACAAATATTTATAAACTGGTCATATATATATATTATTATACTTCATGAATTGTCCGTTAGGTGCAAAACATTTAGTAAGATATCACATTAGGTTTCGCATTTTTGTATTTGAAAAAAAAACCAAACTGCAAACTTAAACGTAATATCTAAAAAAACCCATAAGTCAGCATGTTTATCATTCTGCGTATGTTAACGTCCTGGTTTTCACTCTCACAGATTTAGGTTATCTCATTAAATGAAACTCGTCAATATATTCAACAACTATAAATGCTGCATCATATGTTTAATATGATAACGCGAAGATAGTCACGTATCCTTGGAATGGTTATTTTCAATAAAACTATAGTACCGGACATCATCTCTTAAACAGCTATGGTTTTTCCAAGATTAAAAATATTACTTATATAAATACTCGTTCAAATAATTTTAAAGAAAATTATAGAACTCTGGAGATTTTAATTACTGCTCAACATGGTTATCTGCTCTTATAGAAATCTAATTACTGTCCAACATGATTATCTGATCTCGTAGAAATCTAATTACTGTCCAACATGATTATCTGATATTATAGAAATATAATTACTGTCCAACATGATTATCTGATCTTGTAGAAATCTAATTATTGCCCATCATGATTATCTACTCTTGTAGAAATTACTCTTAAACTCTAATTACTGTCCAACAAGATTATCTGATCTTACAGAAATTACTCCTAAAACTCTACTTACTGTTCAACATAATGGAAACTACTCCATAAACATGATTTACTTCCCATAATGAATACCTGTTGTGACTCCAAACTCAAATTACTGTCCGTCATTATCACCAACCACGATGGAAATTAGTCCAGAAATGTGTGCTACTGCCCATCCTGATTACTGTTTAAAATTACAAAATAAACATGAGTTACTGTCCATAACTAATGCCTGTTTTGACGGTAATTACTCACAAAACTTGAGTTTACTGTCCTTCACAATAACTTACTATTTAAACACTAGGAACTATTTAAACAGTTTTAGGAAGGTTTGATTAGAACACATCACAGAAGAAGTTCATCGGATGTGTCATGATTTTGTCATGGTTGCAGGAAGAATTTATTATGGGTGTGTGTCAGGAAGAATATTTCATAATCATCAGGGTAAAGCTCTGTAAATAGCACATGGGGTGAAGCTGTTACAGCTGGTGGTAAAATGTTTACAGGGTTATCAAACTTGGGTATTCCATCACGGAATTGTATAATCAGAAGATGTAAATTTATTACTTGCTAGTGTTTCAATTTTAGTCAAGTAGAATTTCCATGTAAACCATGTATATATATATATATATACACACAACTATATCCATGTGAAATAAGAGACATAATTATACATTTGACCGTTAGAGTTAGGTAACATAGACGTTCTGAGCTATCTGAATTTGATACAGACACTCAAATGAGACAGCTGTACGACTAACGTCGTAAGCAAATTCGTGAAACATTAGTTAAAAACAACTTCACAGTTTTGGGTGACGCCTTCTCTGCAAGTTATATTTTGAGGCTACAAGAAGTAAACTTCAATTTTTGAGTTTCCGAGCTGCTTATCCTCAGGCTTTTGTTTTCTCGTAATTAGGTGATGAACCTATTTTCTCAGCCAAGGGAAAGAAACAAGTTCAGTAGGTTACGAAAGTTCGCTGACACTTTCATGACGACCTGAAAGAAGGAGGGTGCTACGAGATGGCGCTGGCATCAGTTTTTATTTTGAACTGCACAACCTCACAGTGATATCGTTATTTCACAGTACAGAGTAACAGAAGTAGGTTAAATCATAAATCATAAACAAATTGCTAATTTCCTGGTTTGAGATTATTTAAATATTATATCACTTGTTGGCCTGCACAGCTTCAATATAGTTTTATTATTTCTTAATTGCAATATTCTTAGTCAATATTCTACACATTATATCATTTAAAAGAGGAACTGGGACATTTCTGGTCCCATCAATTTATTTTCATTCAGATTTCCAATCACCAATGTCCACATCCTCTGTATTCAAAGCACTGCGACTAAGCCTTCTTGCTGCTAGGCCTAATTTTCAACTTCTACTCACCAGACTGTCAAACACACCCTACCACACACTATAAAAGATTGAATGTAATGAACGCACAGCATGAAGAGCAGGGACTATTTTGTGGTATTTCACACATTCGAACCCGGTTCGCCTGATCCGAGATACACAATTCTACCACGGAGTTGATCTTCTGTTGACGCAGTGCTCAGAATGTATTATTATTTAAGCTTAGAAAATATCTAAAGAAGACGTTGGTTTGTTTGTTTTTCCAGATAATCACTTACTGGTATTTATTTCAGAGAACATAAATTTCATCCAGTAACGTTAGTCAAATTGTTTATAGTATATTAACTGTTATAATTGAAATAAGAATACTTTTTAACAAAATAACAGCTAATTCCCATTCTAAAATATTTTGTTGAAGATTTTAAACATGTTCGAACTCGAGACTAGTTCATGGTTTCTTGTTTGTTTTTGGCCCGGCATGGCCATGTGGTTAAGGCTAAGGCACTCGACTAGCAATTTGAGGGTCGCAGGTTCGAATCCCCGTCACACCAAACATGCTCGATCTTGCAGTCGTGGGGGCGTTATAATGTTTCGGTCAATCCCATTATGCGTTGTTAAAAGAGAAGCCCAAGAGTTGGCGGTGGGTGGTGATGATTAGCTGCCTTCCCTTTAGTCTGACACTGCGAAATTAGGGACGGCTGGCGCAGATAGCCCTCGAATAACTTTGCGTGAAATTCAAACAAAAACATTGTTGTAGTTTTTTATTGTTTCTCGCAAAGCAACATGAGGACTATCTGCACTAGGCGTCCCTAATTTAGTAGTTTAAGAAAGATTAGAGGGAAGGCAGCTAATTATCACCACCCACCGCCAACTCTTGGGCTTCACTTTTAACAACGCATAATGGGATTGACTGTCACATTATAACGCCCCCACGGCTGAAAGAGCGAGCATGTTTGGTGTGACGGGGATTCGAACCTGCGACCCTCAGATCAGCGTCAAGTGCCCTAACCAACTGGCAACTTCATGGTTCAATTCTCTGGAGTGAATAGATCGTAGGTTGCCTATAATAAGGTTTGGCTCTAAAATAAACAAAGTTTTGAAAATATGGAAAAAAAAAAACGCAAAAAATAATGAATCCGATTGCAAAACAGAAATATTAAAATATAAAACTATAGCCCGATGAAGTTGGGTTAATATGCTTAAATTTGGTGTAAATTGTAGATGACAATGCTAAAAATGTAGTTTCGATACTCAGGGGTGGAAGAGCTCAGATACCCCATTGTTTTGCTTTTTATCTAGCAACAGACAGACAAACAAAGTACATACAAAATAACACCCTCCCTGCAATTATCTAAGTGACGAATTTAGAACACCCATACGACTGGTATGGACAAATGGTTAAGGTGCTCGACTCGTAATCCGTTGGTTCGAATCCCCGTCACACCCAACATGCTCGCCCATTTAGCAGTGGGGGCGTTATAATGTGATGGTCAATCCCACTATTCGTTGGTAGAAGAGTAGCCTAAGAGTTGGTTGTGGGTGGTGAAAACCACCTCTCTTACACATAACCTAACAGCGTTAAACTAGGGACAATTGAACTTTAACCTTCTTGACTACTGGAACAAGAGTTACAAGTTTTACTTAAATGTATTTTGAAACTATTTTCCTAAACTATTCGTCCACCAATGTCTTATTGGCTAGACGGTTTATATTAACATATGATTCATGCAAAAAATGCTACGCCTAATCATGCTGAGATTCCCTATTTATTTTACGAAGTGAATGTGGTTCAGTGGTTAATGTATCGGTTTATGAAACTTCGTTCGTGTCTCGTCAACGCAAATAATTAAAAAAAAAACATTCCATAATCGTGTGCCCGTTACAAAACTGACAGTCAACTTCAATTATTTGGCTAGACGAGAATAGTCCAACAGATGGCAATGAGTGGTGTTGACTACCTTTCTTCTTGTTTGTTTGTTTGTTTTCGAATTTCGAGCAAAGCTACTCGAGGGCTATCTGCACTAGCCGTCCCTAATTTAGCAGTGTAAGACTAGAGGGAAGACAGCTAGTTATCACCACCCATCACCAACGCTTGGGCTACTCTTTAATCAATGAATAGTGAGATTGATTGTCACATTATAACGCCCCCACGGCTTAAAGGGCTAGCATGTTTGGTGCGACTGGGATTTGAAACCGCGACCCTCAAATGACGAGTCGAACGCCTTGACCCACTTGGGCATGCCGGGCCTCAGCTTTCTTCTATTTAGGGCTCAGGTATCAGTTCACAATTAGGGACGGATAGCGCAGATAGCCGTTAATTAAATAGCGTTGTACGAATTTTGGAGATAAAAAAACATGTATTTTCATATATAAATTGGATGATTTTACCCTAAGTGTTTATTTTTTTAAGTTCCATTGAGGGTTGTAACACGAAACAAATGTATGTACTGAACGGTATACAAATAAATCTATAAGTCAAAAGTCAAGACAAGGAACATCTCACAATACATTTCAGGTCGATAAATTATTGTCAATTTGAAAAACATTTCCCACGACCAGACAAACAAACTTACATTGACGTAACTCTGTTTAATAAAACTACACGTAAAGTAAACAATAAGGTAAGGTAAGGAGGTACATCTGTCCCCGAGCGTAGCATCGGGGGGGGGGGCTAAATTGATGTAACATAATCAGGAATTATGGCTTACATTTTGTCACAAAGGGGCGCGAAAACTGACTTTGTCCCCGGGTGCTGAAAACCCTAGCTACTCCACTGGGCGATGGTATTTATTCATATTGTATGTACATCTGCAGAGTCCCAGAAAGTGTAAAAATTTAAAACAAAATTAAGAGTAATAATTTATTTCTCATTTTTCATATGTCATGCTGTGTTGTATTCTGTAGAGTGTATAATGTTTCTCGTGATTCATAGCATGCTCATGTTTTACTGACGTCACGACAGTACAAATTGCAACGTCGAACCTCCCTTGTGGGACATCATTTTAGTGTCTATTAATTGACTGACAGATCGTACTATATAGTGATGTGATTTGTTAAAACAAGTGGCCTTCGGTCATCTCTCAGGGAAAACTTCTTCTGATGGGACAGCAATAACTCTTCGGATTTGCAATACTAAAATCAGGGGTTCGATTCTCCTCGGTGAACACAGCAGATAGCTTAATGTGGCTTTGCTGTAAGAAAACACGCACACAAACACACGCTTAGAGAAAATAGAGTAGAGAATATAAAACAGTTATAAGCGTATGAGTTGAAACAAAGAAATTCACACAAACGAGACACCCCCTCCAGTGGCACAGCGGTATCTATGTGGACTTACAACGCTAGAAACCGGGTTTCGATATCTGTGGCGGGCAGGGCACAATTCACCTTTTGTGAAATTTTATGCCTAGCTACAAACAAGCAAACTAAACACAAAAACGAAAAATAAAACTCAGAGTAAAAATAGCTAAAAGTTGTTTATAGCAATCTGCGAAACAAACCGAATATAAATTATTGCAAAGTAAAGTAAATGTAAGGTTGTAATGAAGGTAAACGTAGCTGATAATGCAGAAACATCTGAATGCGTGTTCACAGAGTGAGAAGCATACGGTTTTGAACAAACTGCGCATGCATATTTCAGACCTAAATAAGAAAAGATACCCCATAGAAATTATATTTAATGCAACGTTAATTTCATTAGAAAGTTACTCGCAGGTTAAACGTTGTTTGTGTGAAATACTTTGTAAATAAAAAAAAAATCTAAAGTTGAAATCGAAATCAGTCGTCACGTGATGACAAAGAAATTGTGGCATCGTGTATCACACACGTTGCATTGAAAAAAGTTTGGCTAAGTAAGAACAAAAAAATTGGGAGGTGATTCTGAATGAAAAAGCCACTTTAGGACTTCTAGGACAAAGGTCTTTATGATATTTGAATCATTTGATAGAAAGGTTTGTCAGAAAAGTTCAGGGTAGACAAAAGCAAGCGTATTATTTACATGCATAACAAAGTAAACGGTTTCTTTCATATTAAACCATGAAACAAATTCATATACGGCTTACGTCAAACAATAAATAATTAAACGGATTTTAGAAATGGGGAGTGTATAAGTTACTTAAACTTACATTTATTAAAATAGAACAAAAAGACAAGGCTTAGTGGTTGGTCAGATCATCTGTTGCTTTTGTCAGGTGACTGCATTTCCGCCGTGAAACATTACTTAAAATGACGTCACTTTATTGAAGCAGAATTAGAGAAATTAAAGTTTTCATGGTTAAGTTTTCCTTAAAAACGAATAAAGTTTGAATAAGATAAAAAAAGGAATTTTCAGTTCATAAAATACTTTGATAGTTCAAACAGTTCCGGCATGGTCAGGTGGTGAAGGCGCTTGACTCGAAATCTGAGGATCGCGGGCTCGAGTCCCCGTCATACCAAAAGTTAGTTAGTTTGTTTTAAATTTCGTGCGAAGCTACGAGAGGGCTATCTGCGTTAGGTGTCCCAGAGAGAAGGCAGCTAGTCATCATCACTCACCGCCAACTCTTGAACTACTCTTCTACCAACGAATAGTGGGACTGACCGTCACATTATAGCACACCCATCGCTGAAAGGGCGAGTATGTTTGGTGTGATGGAGATCCGAACCCGCGACCCTCGGATAACGAGTCGAGTGCCTTAACCACCTGGCCGTAGGGGCGTTATAATGTGACGGTCAATCCAACTATTCGTTGGTAAAAGAATTGCCCAAGAGTTGGTGGTGGGTGGTGATGACCAGCTGCCTTCACTCTCGTCTTACACTGCTAAATTAGGGACTGCTATCACACGTAATATGTGACTTCATTTCCTTCAACGTCCCCCGCTGGTGCAGCAGTAAGTTTACGGATTTACAACGCTAAAAGTAGGGGTTCGATTTCCCTCGGTAGACTCAGCAGATAGCCCGATGTGGCTTTGGTAAAAGAAAACACACACACCTTTCCTTCAAATATTTCGTTCTAGACAAACGAATATATTGGGCAGTTGGGAAAAGAATCTTAGATCTAACAAAATCAAAGAAAATACGACTTATCTTAAGTCTCTCTAGTAAATAATTAGTAAAACATTCAAAAACTTCAAAGTAAAAGTCTGACGTCATTATCTTTTCAAATAGTGACTTTCAATTGCAAAATATATTGTACAGTTCAATTCATTTTTATTCTTACGACAGATAGTATAACACATATTTGAAATATTGAATGTTTGTGCCCACAATCAGTCAGTACAAGAAAGTGTTTGTAGAAAGTGTTATCCACTTCACTGTACTAAACTTCGTAACAGAATTAACGGAGATTAACACTTATCCAGACGAAACAAACAAACGAATCTTTAACACTAACAAAAAAAAATGTAAATAATTAAATATATATATGTAAATACGTAAATTATGTAAATTTAAATACTTGTTAGCTTCGTGTGGTGCGTTTGTTGAGTTTGTACGTTGTCTTCAAAACCGATGCATGTAATAGAATTAGTCTAATTAATTAATTTTCAATGCACACAATCGACTATCTGTGTTGTGCTTCCCCCCGCATAGATCAAACTCTGAATTGTAGAATTATGTAGTAGGACTCAAGCTGACCGTGGAGACACCTGGCATCAGTTAATTAGAAGATACACTGTTTCTTGTTTAACATTTTAAAATATATTCGTTTCGAGAAACGTGACTTCGAGATAGGTAGGTATTAACACGCACGATTAATGACAAAGGGAACGTCGAGAGGCTGTTACCACGTCGTGAAGAATGGCCGAACATTGCACGTGTTGTGGAACCGTGGTGAATTTTTACAATGACAAAATAATCAGTAGACTGTGTTATCAATCTGTAACAAAAACGTATTATTGTTAACGTGTGGAACAAGCTGGTTTGATCCTATAACTTGTAAGACAGGTATGATCGAATGAGGTTTTGATTCTGTAAGACAGATATTAGAGTGAAACTTTATGGTCCAGTAAGAAACGTATGATTGTGTAGTTTCGTCATTCTGTGAGATAGATATTAGAGTGAAACTTTATGGTCCAGTAAGAAACATATGATTGCGTAGTTTCGTCATCCTGTGAGATAAATATTAGAGCGAAACTTTGTGGTCCACTAAGAAACGTATGATTGTGTAGTTTCGTCATTCTGTAAGATAGATATTAGAGTGAAACTTTGAGATAAATATTAGAGTGAAACTTTGTGATCCAGTAAGAGACGTATGATTGTGTAGTTTCGTCATTCTGTGAGATAGATATTAGAGCGAAACTTTGTGGTTCAGTAAGAAACGTATGATCGCGCAGTTTCGTCATTCTGTGAGATAGATATGATCATTTACAGTAACTTACAGATTCTGTGATATGGTGTAATTTAGGCATAATTATATTTCTGTACCTTAATACTCCTGTGTTGCCTCTGATCTTGTAATTTGGTAATTCTTCAGGGTTGGTATCACAATATAGTCTGGTAATTTTGTGAGGTAAAATTGGTAGGTATGTATGACAGTGTAGTCTGGTCATTCTGTAAAATAGGTATGCCCATGTAGTTTAATAACTATGTAAGGTATGTATGCCCATGTAGTTTAGTAATACAGTCCAGAACTAAAAGTTAACCTAGTCTCGTTTCTATTTCTCAATCTCTCGTATTTCACTTCGACTTTCTTGCACATAAACATTTGTTTCCGACATTGCGACATTCGAGTTTTCCGCTAGACAGTCTGGCCAGAGAAACCAGTTAAATGTGCGACGTTGGTAAAATGACCTTGTCAAAGTATTATACCTAGAAAGGAAAGGGCCAGGTCTCCAACAGTGCTTAATCAAGGACACTCGCATACCAGTGGAAAAAAAAGTGAAATTGTTCTTTATTTAAAATCAGTTATTCCCTGGTGGAGAAGGTAGAAACCAAACAAACAATAAAACATTTTGTTTTGAAACAGATTTTACAGTGCCATCTACGTTGCTTGAACTGTTAAATATTATCCAAAATTGGTAGATTTTCGTTAGAAGAAGCTACAGTTTTAGGAAGGTGAACACCATAAGAAATAAATAACAGCTTTATAATTGAAATACAGTCACTAGAGAAACCTTTATAATAATACTTGGCAAGCATTCTCATTACTCGTTAAAGCCAGGTGGAAAAAAAAACAGAAACTAAACCATTTATATTACGAAATGTTTAATATGTAAACATGTCAAAACAATACCTTCAGATAGATCGGTAATGCTGTTACTTTTAGCACGTGCCCCGCGAATACAGCTGTAAGTCTAAGGATTTACAACGCTAAAATCAGGGGTTCGATTCCCCTCTGTAGACTCAACAAATAGCCAGATGTGACTATACTATATGAAAACATACACACACACTTTCAGCACGTGTGTTCTCAAATATACAGTTGTAGTGCCGGTTATTAGGGGGCTTAGTTTGAAATGTTAGCATCCACATTAGAGCAAAAAAAAATATTTTGAGCCTTTCAGTTGCATAAAAGTTTTTGGCGAAAGCTTGTAAAGATGTGCAGAGTCCCCACTTAAGAGTAGGCTAAGTAGTCACTGATGTGTTGTGTCACTAGAAAAGAGCAGGTTAAGAGATTACGCATGTTCAGTGTCCCTATGTTAGTAAGGATGGCTTATTTGTTTTGTTTCATAAATTTCGCACAAAGCTACACAAGGGCAATCTGCGCTAGTCGCCTTTAATTTAGTAGTGTAAGACTAAAAGGAAATCAGCTAGTCATCATGACCCACCGCCAACTCTTGGACTACTCTTTTACAAACGAATAGTGAGATTTACTTAATACAATAACGCCCACACGGCTGAAAGGTGAGCATGTTTGGTGCGACCGGGATTTGAATCCGCGACCCTCAGATTACGCGTCGAGGGCCTTAACCACCTGGCCATAGTTAGTAGGGAAAGGCTAGGAGTTAGAGACGTTTAGTGTTTCTACGTAAGGGTAGACCAGGAGGTTAAAAAGAGATTGTGTCCCTGCTCAAGGGGCGGATCGTAAGTTACATATGTCCCTATATACTTGTTTATTAGAAGGAATTTGTCATTTCATAATGATGTTGCAAAATCTAAAAGTTTCTTGTAGGAAGTAGAAAATAAGTACTGATGTAAAGATAAAAATGTCAGAGTGAGTTATTTAGTTAATCAGTGAATTAGTTATCCAGTTGAATGTTAGACAATCATCTATTTGTCTGCAATTCATTGAGTAAGTTAGTAAATCAGTTTGTTATTTATGAATTAGAGAAGGAATTCTAACAGTAAGGTTTTATAAGTAAGTCAGGTGTAAATTAGTTTTAAAGTTTCTGTTGAAATGTTGTTCGTGAAGTTAGTCCTACCAGTGAATGTATCCTGTAGCAAACGTTATGGAATAAATAAATTAGTTCGTTATCAATACGTGGGCTTAAGTTGGTATTATTTTTACCAAGCGATACAAGAAAATACACCAAACAGTTGAACACGTTAAAACATAAATTTAAACAAATGATTGATTGTTGTTTTTGAATTTCACGTAAAGCTACATGAGGGCTATCTGCGTTATCTGTCCCTAATTTAGCAACGTAAGACTAGAGGGAAGGCACCTAGTCATCAACACCCACCGCCAAATCTTGGGCTACTCTTTTACCAACGAATAGTGGGATTAACTGTTACATTATAACTCCCCCACGGCTGCAGGGGCGAGCATGTTTGGCGCGAAGGGGATGCGAACCCGCGACCCTCGGTTTACGAGTCGAACGCCTTAACACGCTTGGCCATGCTGGGCTCTTTAAACAAATGAAAAAATCACGTTCGAATGCTGCAGTCCTTACTTTATTCCTCCATTATGATACAAAACTAATCAGGTTTTAAAGATAAAATACCACGTATTACTAATATTTGGTGGTCCATGCATATGGAGAGTTTAATAGATTCAAATGTACCAAGAATACACTATTAAACATAAACAAGTATCGTATCATATTACACTTAGTAGTCGAATAAAAAGTGGAACTCACGTTGAATTAAGGACGGCAGTCAACAAGAATGAAATTATATTTCGTCGTAATATTATCAATGTTAAAAACTGTAATAAATAAAGCTATACAGATAAAATGAAAAAACAATACGTCAAGTGTTACCTCTAACGTGAGATAAACTTACATTGTTTATAAAGTGAACATATAACGTGCTACGTCTAACGTGAGATAAACTTAAATAGTTTACAAAGTGAACAATACGTCAAGTATTATTTCTAAAGGGATCAGTGTTAACATAGTTCGGGCCTGGCATAGCCAAGCGTGTAAGGCGTGCGACTCGTAATCCGAGGGTCGCGGGTTCGCGCCCGCGTCGCGCTAAACATGCTTGCCCTCCCAGCCGTGGGGGCGTATAATGTGACGGTCAATCCCACTATTCGTTGGTAAAAGAGTAGCCCAAGAGTTGGCGGTGGGTGGTGATGACTAGCTGCCTTCCCTCTAGTCGAACACTGCTAAATGAGGGACGGCTAGCACAGATAGCCCTCGAGTAGCTTTGTGCGAAATTCCAAAAAACAACAAAAACAGTTAAGATAGTTCATATATATATATATAAACGTACAACAGTATTTACCTGTTGTACTTTTAATGTGCAATGTTTAATGGTTTGAAAAGTTTGAATACTTTCAGTGTCACTTCTTTTGTGCATTAATGTTAACATGAGTTATAGGGTCGTAAAGAAATGTTTTTTATACTCAACTGCCAGAGATACTAAACAGGTATGGTCAATACTATCTGATCTTGTACCTTGTCAAATAAGGCGTTGTAAATCTAAATCATTGTACGTTACCTTGCGAATAGATTCAAAATAGCCCCCTCTAGTAGAGCGGTAAGTATACGGACTTACAACGCTAAAATCAGGTATTCGATCCTTCTCGGAGGGCTCAGCAGATAACCCGATGTGGTTTTGCTATAAAGAAACACACAGATTTAAAACATATTGTAAAGAAAACAACTGTTACGTGTTAGGTTATATATCAGTTCACTGACGATATAAAATTGAAAGACTCAAGCAGTATGTTTAAGTGAAGGTTCACCCTCTGTCCAATGACTTATCCAGAATATGTTCAACTGCTAGAGAATCGAATTATCTTCTATATTATCACCTTGTTAAAAACACACACACAAAAAGCGTCTTCTTTGGTAGGTTTACCATTATTTAGTAAAGAACAACGTATTTAGGACATTTGACTCGCGGTCTTCTGGTTCGAATCCCGAATATGTTTACTATTTCACCCGTGGGAATGTTATAATGTTGTGTTAATTCCACTATTTGTTAGAGCTCAAGAGTTGGGGCTTAGTGGTATTGACATGCTGCTGTCTTCCTCGGTACACCCATTCGGAATTAACCACTATTTATGTCTTCCTTAGAAAGGGATTGATTTTGTACACCTATAAAAAGTTTATGGCGAGAGTAAAAGCTCGGGTTCCGCCTCTTCATTACGAGCATAGTAGCGAAAAAAACACACACCCAAAAACTTTTAGGTCGAACTAACACACCAACTCGCCAACTCGGGTCGCGTCAAAAGTGTTTAGCAATACCCGAATAGACAGACAGACAAACAGTTTTGGGTTAGCCCACGGCCTGTATTGCGTAGCCAGGAATGCGAACACTCTCATATAATCACAAAAGATCACTATCTACGGGATAAGTGCCAAGAATTCGGGTGTATTTCTTTGTTCCTTCGTATCCAGATTGCACGTGTAACAAGAGACTCAGGGAAGAAAAGTGAGGAGACGGTGTCGCACATAAAAAAAAAAAAAAAAGAAAAATGCCCCGAGATGCAAGTTCTTGCATCAATGCCAGAAAATATTTGGCATGAAAATAGCACCCATTTACTTTATACTGTGTGTACGCCCCTGACCTCAATCCGTGTGTTTTGGTCAGATCTTGCGATTAAGATTATTAGTTCTACGAATGATAAGCCACCAAATGAATCAAGTAAGATGCATAGGGTTTTATTACAGTTACATTTTGTGTTGATGCATAGGGTTTTATTACAGTTACATTTTGTGTTGATGCATAGGGTTTTATTACAGTTACATTTTGTGTTGATGCATAGGGTTTTATTACAGTTACATTTTATGTTGATGCATAGGGTTTTATTACATTTACATCTTTGTGTTGATGCATAGGGTTTTATTACAGTTACATCTTTATGTTGATGCATAGGGTTTTATTACAGTTACATTTTGTGTTGATGCATAGGGTTTTATTACAGTCACATTTTGTGCCGATGCATAGGGTTTTATTACAGTCACATCTTTGTGCCGATGCACAGGGTCTTTATTACAGTCACATCTTGTGCCGATGCACAGGGTCTTTATCACAGTCACATCTTTATGTCGATGCATTAGGGTCTTTAATACATCTACATCTTGTGCCGATGCACAGGGTTTTATTACAGTCACATCTTTATGCCGATTGCACAGGGTCTTTATCACAGTCACATCTTTCTTTGTGCCGATTGCACAGGGTCTTTATCACAGTCACATCTTTGTGCCGATGCACAGGGTCTTTATCTACAGCCACATCTTGTGCCGATGCACAGGGTGCATAGGGTTTTATCACAGTCACATCTTTGCGCCGACGCATAGGGCCTTATCACAGTCACATCTTTGCGCCGATGCACAGGGTCTTATCACAGTCACATCTTTACGCCGATGCACAGGGTCTTTATTACAGTCACATCTTTATGCCGATTTGCACAGGGTCTTACTACAGTCACATCTTTGTGCCGACGCAGGTTGCACAGGGTCCTTTATTACAGTCACATCTTTACGCCGATGCATTGGGTCTTTACTACAGTCACATCTTATGCCGATGCACAGGGTCTTTATTACAGTCACATTTTATGCCGACGCACAGGGCCTTTATCACAGTCACATCTTTATGCCGATGCACAGGGTCTTTATCACAGTCACATCTTTGTGCCGATGCACAGGGTCTTTATCACAGTCACATTTTGTGCCGATGCACAGGGTCTTTATTACAGTCACATCTTTATGCCGATGCACAGGGTCTTTATCACAGCCACATCTTTATGCCGATGCATAGGGTTTATCACAGTCACATTTTCAGGCCGATGCACAGGGTCTTTATTACAGTCACATCTTGTGCCGATGCACAGGGTCTTTATTACAGTCACATCTTTGCGCCGATGCACAGGGTCTTTATTACAGCCACATCTTTGTGCCGATTTATTGTGGTCTTTATTACAGTCACATCTTTGTGCCGATTTACAGGGTCTTTATCACAGTCACATCTTTGTGCCGATTTACAGGGTCTTATCACAGTCACATCTTTGTGCCGATGCACAGGGTCTTATACAGTCACATCTTTGTGCCGATGCACATGGGCTTTATCACAGTCACATCTTTGTGCCGATGCACAGTGGTCTTTATCATACAGTCACATCTTTATGCCGATGCACAGGGTCTTTATTACAGTCACATCTTGTGCCGATGCACAGGGTCTTTATCATTCACAGTCACATCTTTGTGCCGATGCACAGGGTCTTTATCACAGTCACATCTTTGTGCCGATGCATAGGGTCTTTATCACAGTCACATCTTTGCGCCGATGCACAGGGTCTTATTACAGTCACATCTTTGCGCCGATGCACAGGGTCTTTATTACAGTCACATCTTTGCGCCGATTTACAGGGGTCTTATTACAGTCACATCTTTGTTGATGCACAGGGTCTTATCACAGTCACATCTTGCGCCGATGCACAGGGTCTTATTCACAGCCACATCTTTGCGCCGACGCACAGGGTCTTATCACAGCCACATCTTTGCGCCGATGCACAGGGTCTTTATCACAGTCACATCTTTGTGCCGATTGCACAGGGTCTTTATTACAGTCACATCTTTGTGCCGATGCATAGGGTCTTTAATACAGTCACATTTTATGCCGATGCACAGGGTCTTTATTACAGTCACATCTTTGTGCCGATGCACAGGGCCTTATTACAGTCACATCTTTGCGCCGATGCACAGGGTCTTATCACAGTCACATCTTTATGCCGATGCACAGGGTCTTATTACAGTCACATCTTTGTGCCGATTGCATAGGGTCTTTATTACAGTCACATCTTTGTGCCGATGCACAGGGTCTTTACTACAGTCACATCTTATGTTGATGCACAGGGTCTTATTACAGTCACATCTTTATGCCGATGCACAGGGTCTTTATCACAGTCACATCTTTGCGTTGATGCACAGGGTCTTATTACAGTCACATCTTTGTGCCGATGCACAGGGTCTTTATTACAGTCACATCTTTATGTCGATGCATAGGGCCTTATCACAGTCACATCTTTGTGCCGATGCACAGGGCCTTTATCACAGTCACATCTTTGTGCCGACGCACAGGGTCTTTATTACAGTCACATCTTTGTGCCGATGCACAGGGTCTTATTACAGTCACATCTTTGCGCCGATGCACAGGGTCTTATCACAGTCACATCTTTGTGCCGATGCACAGGGTCTTTATTACAGCCACATCTTTGCGCCGATGCACAGGGTCTTATCTACAGTCACATCTTTATGCCGATGCACAGGGTCTTATTACAGTCACATCTTTGTGCCGATGCACAGGGTCTTTATTACAGTCACATCTTTGCGCCGATGCACAGGGTCTTTATTACAGTCACATCTTTATGCCGATGCACAGGGTCTTTATTTACAGTCACATCTTGCGCCGACGCACAGGGTCTTTATCACAGTCACATCTTTATGCCGATGCACAGGGTCTTATTATTACAGTCACATCTTTTACGTCGATGCACAGGGTCTTTTATTACAGTCACATCTTTATGCCGATGCACAGGGTCTTTATCACAGTCACATCTTTATGCCGATGCATAGGGTCTTTATCTACAGTCACATCTTTGTGCCGATGCACAGGGCTTTTAATACAGTCACATCTTTGTGCCGATGCACAGGGTCTTTATTACAGTCACATCTTTATGCCGATGCACAGGGTCTTTATTACAGCCACATCTTTATGCCGATGCACAGGGTTTTATTACAGTCACATCTTTGTGCCGATGCATAGGGTCTTTACAGTCACATCTTTGTGCCGATGCACAGGGTCTTTATCACAGTCACATCTTTATGTTGATGCACAGGGTCTTTATCACAGTCACATCTTTATGCCGATGCACAGGGCCTTTATTACAGTCACATCTTTGCGTTGATGCACAGGGTCTTTATTACAGTCACATCTTTGTGCCGATGCACAGGGTCTTATTACAGCCACATCTTTGTGCCGATGCACAGGGTCTTTATTACAGTCACATCTTTATGCCGACGCACAGGGTCTTATTACAGTCACATCTTTGTGTCGATGCACAGGGTCTTTATCACAGCCACATCTTTGTGCCGATGCACAGGGTCTTATCATTACAGTCACATCTTTATGCCGATGCACAGGGTCTTTATCACAGTCACATCTTTATGTGTTGATGCACAGGGTCTTATCACAGTCACACTTTTGTGCCGATGCACAGGGTCTTTACTACAGTCACATCTTTGCGCCGATGCACAGGGGCTCTTATTACAGTCACATCTTTATGCCGATTTACAGGGTTTTATTACAGTCACATCTTTGTGCCGATGCACAGGGTCTTATCACAGCCACATTTATGTTGATGCACAGGGTCTTTATTACAGTCACATCTTTATGCCGATGCACAGGGTCTTATCACAGTCACATCTTTATGCCGATGCATTAGGGTCTTACTACAGTCACATCTTTATGCCGATGCACAGGGTTTTATTACAGTCACATCTTTGCGCCGATGCACAGGGTCTTTATTACAGTCACATCTTTGTGTTGATGCACAGGGTCTTATTACAGTCACATCTTTATGCCGATGCACAGGGTCTTTATTACAGTCACATCTTTGTGCCGATGCACAGGGTCTTATTACAGTCACATCTTTATGTTGATGCACAGGGTCTTATTACAGCCACATCTTTGCGTTGATGCACAGGGTCTTTAAAACAGCCACATCTTTGTGCCGATGCATAGGGTTCTTATCACAGTCACATCTTTATGCCGATGCACAGGGTCTTATGCATACAGTCACATCTTTATGCCGATGCATAGGGTCTTTATTACAGTCACATCTTTGTGCTGATGCACAGGGTCTTATTACAGTCACATCTTTGTGTTGATGCACAGGGTCTTAAAACAGCCACATCTTTGTGTTGATGCATAGGGTCTTATCATTACAGTCACATCTTTATGCCGATGCACAGGGTCTTTAAAACAGCCACATCTTTGTGTTGATGCACAGGGTTTTATCACAGTCACATCTTTGTGCCGATGCACAGGGTCTTTATTACAGTCACATCTTTGTGCCGATGCACAGGGTCTTTATTACAGCCACATCTTTATGCCGATGCACAGGGCCTTTATTACAGTCACATCTTTATGTTGATGCACAGGGTCTTTATTACAGTCACATTTTGTGTTGATGCACAGGGCCTTTATCACAGTCACATCTTTGTGCCGATGCACAGGGCCTTTATCACAGTCACATCTTTGTGCCGATGCACAGGGTCTTTATCACAGTCACATCTTTATGCCGATGCACAGGGTCTTTATTACAGTCACATCTTTGTGCCGATGCACAGGGTCTTTATTACAGTCACATCTTTGCGCCGATGCACAGGGTCTTTATTACAGTCACATCTTTATGCCGATGCATAGGGCCTTTATCACAGTCACATCTTTGCGCCGATGCACAGGGCCTTTATTACAGTCACATCTTTGCGCTGATGCATTAGGGTCTTTCATTACAGTCACATCTTTGCGCTGATGCACAGGGTCTTTATTACAGTCACATCTTTGTGCCGATGCACAGGGTCTTTACTACAGTCACATCTTTGCGCCGATGCACAGGGTCTTACTACAGTCACATCTTTGTGCCGATGCATTGTGGTCTTTTTATCACAGCCACATCTTTATGCCGATGCATTGGGCCTTATTACAGTCACATCTTTGCGCCGATTTACAGTGGCCTTATTACAGTCACATCTTTGCGCCGATGCACAGGGCCTTTATTACAGTCACATCTTTATGCCGACGCACAGGGTCTTTATTACAGTCACATCTTGTGCTGATGCACAGGGTCTTTATTACAGTCACATCTTTGCGCCGATGCACAGGGTCTTTATCACAGCCACATTTTATGCCGATTTGCACAGGGTCTTATCACAGTCACATCTTTATGCCGATGCACAGGGTCTTTATCACAGTCACATCTTTACGCCGATTTACAGGGCCTTATCACAGTCACATCTTTGTGCCGATGCACAGGGCTTTATTACAGTCACATCTTTGTGCCGATGCACAGTGTCTTTATCACAGCCACATCTTTGCGCCGATGCACAGGGCCTTAATACAGTCACATCTTTGCGCCGATTTACAGGGTCTTTATCACAGTCACATCTTTGTGCCGATGCACAGGGTCTTTATTACAGTCACATCTTTACGCCGATTTACAGTGGTCTTATCACTACAGTCACATCTTTGCGCCGATGCATAGGGTCTTATTACAGTCACATCTTTGTGCCGACGCACAGGGTCTTTATCACAGTCACATCTTGCGCCGACGCACAGTGGTCTTATCACAGTCACATCTTGTGCCGATGCACAGGGTCTTATCACAGTCACATCTTTATGCCGATGCACAGGGTCTTATTACAGTCACATCTTTATGCCGATGCACAGGGTCTTTATTACAGTCACATCTTTATGTCGATGCACAGGGCCTTTATCACAGTCACATCTTTATGTCGATGCACAGGGTCTTATCATTACAGTCACATCTTTATGCCGATTTGCACAGGGTCTTATTACAGTCACATCTTGTGCCGACGCACAGGGTCTTTATCACAGTCACATCTTTACGTCGATTTACAGGGTCTTATCACAGTCACATCTTTACGCCGACGCATGTGGGTCTTATCACAGTCACATCTTTGTGCCGATGCACAGGGTCTTTATTACAGTCACATCTTTGTGCCGATTTACAGGGTCTTATCACAGCCACATCTTTATGCCGACGCACAGGGCTTATTCACAGTCACATCTTTACGCCGATGCACAGTGGTCTTTATCACAGTCACATCTTTATGCCGATTTACAGGGTCTTAATACAGTCACATCTTTGCGCCGATGCACAGGGTCTTTATCACAGTCACATCTTTGCGCCGACGCAACAGGGTCTTATCACAGTCACATCTTTATGCCGATTTACAGGGGCCTTATCACAGTCACATCTTGTGCCGATGCACAGGGTCTTATACTACAGTCACATCTTTGCGCCGATGCACAGGGCCTTATCACAGTCACATCTTATGCCGATGCACAGGGTCTTATCACAGTCACATCTTTATGCCGATTTACAGGGTCCTTACTAAAGCCACATCTTTGCGCTTGCCGCATTGTGGTCTTTAATACAGTCACATCTTTATGCCGACGCACAGGGTCTTATTACAGTCACATCTTTACGCCGATGCACAGGGTCTTTACTACAGCCACATCTTTGTGCCGATTTACTGGTGGGTCTTACTACAGTCACATCTTTGTGCCGATGCACAGGGTCTTTAAAACAGCCACATCTTTGTGCCGATTGCACAGGGCCTTATCATTAACTCACATCTTTATGCCGATGCACAGGGTCTTAAAACAGCCACATCTTGTGCCGATTTACAGGTCCTTATTACAGCCACATCTTGCGCCGATGCACAGGGTCTTATCATACAGTCACATCTTTGCGCCGACGCATTGTGGGTCTTATCACAGTCACATCTTTATGCCGACGCACAGGGCCTTATCACAGTCACATCTTTATGCCGATGCACAGTGGTCTTATCACAGTCACATCTTTGCGCCGATGCACAGGGTCTTTATCACAGTCACATCTTTGTGCCGATGCACAGGGTCTTATCACAGTCACATCTTTGCGCCGATGCACAGGGCCTTATCACAGCCACATCTTTATGCCGACGCACAGGGTCTTATCACAGTCACATCTTTGTGCCGATTACAGGGTCTTACTACAGTCACATCTTTGCGCCGATGCACAGGGTCTTATCACAGTCACATCTTTATGCCGATGCATTGTGGCCTATTATCACAGTCACATCTTTTGCGCCGACGCATTGTGGCCTTATCACACAGTCACATCTTGCGCCGATTTACAGGGTCTTATCACAGTCACATCTTTGCGCCGACGCACAGGGTCTTTATCACAGTCACATCTTTATGCCGACGCACAGGGTCTTTATTTACTACAGTCACATCTTTGCGCTCGATGCACAGGGCCTTATCACAGTCACATCTTTGTGCCGATTTATTGTGGGTCTTAATACAGTCACATCTTTGCGCCGACGCACAGGGTCTTACTACAGCCACATCTTTGTGCCGATTTACAGGGTCTTTATCACAGTCACATCTTTGCGCCGATTTACAGTGGTCTTTACATCACAGTCACATCTTTACGCCGATGCACAGGGTCTTATCACAGTCACATCTTGCGCCGATTTACAGGGTCTTACACAGTCACATCTTTGCGCCGACGCACAGGGCCTTATCACAGTCACATCTTTACGCCGATTTACAGGGTCTTTATCACAGTCACATCTTTGCGCCGATGCACAGGGTCTTATCATTACAGTCACATCTTTGCGCCGATGCACAGGGCTCTTATCACAGTCACATCTTTATGCGCCGATGCACAGGGTCTTATACACAGTCACATCTTATGCCGATGCACAGGGTCTTATCACAGTCACATCTTTATGCCGATTTACAGGGTCTTATCACAGTCACACATTTTGCGCCGACGCACAGGGTCTTATACACAGTCACATCTTTGCGCCGACGCACAGTGTCCTTATCACAGTCACATCTTTGTGCCGACGCACAGGGCCTTATCACAGTCACATCTTTGCGCCGATTTACAGGGTCTTACTACAGTCACATCTTTGCGCCGATGCACAGGGTCTTACTCACAGTCACATCTTTGTGCCGACGCACAGGGTCTTACTACAGTCACATCTTTATGCCGATTTACAGGGTCTTTATCACAGTCACATCTTGCGCCGACGCACAGGGTCTTTATCACAGTCACATCTTTGCGCCGATGCACAGGTCTTATCACTGCCACATCTTTGCGCCGATTTACAGGGTCTTATCACAGTCACATCTTGCGCCGATGCACAGGGTCTTATCACAGTCACATCTTTATGCCGACGCATTGGGCCTTAATACAGTCACATCTTTACGCCGACGCACAGGGTCTTTAATACAGTCACATCTTTACGCCGACGCATGTGGGTCTTATCACAGTCACATCTTATGCCGATGCATAGGGTCTTATCACAGTCACATCTTATGCCGATGCACAGGGTCTTACACAGTCACATCTTGTGCCGATGCACAGGGCCTTATCACAGTCACATCTTTACGCCGATTTACAGGGTCTTATCACAGTCACATCTTTACGTCGATTTATTGGGTCTTATCACAGTCACATCTTTGCGCCGATGCATAGGGTCTTTATCACAGTCACATCTTGCGCCGATGCACAGGGTCTTTATCACAGTCACATCTTTACGCCGACGCACAGGGCCTATCACAGTCACATCTTTATGCCGATGCACAGGGTCTTTATCACAGTCACATCTTTACGCCGATGCACAGTGGTCTTTATCACAGTCACATCTTGCGCTGATGCACAGGGTCTTTATCACAGTCACATCTTTTGCGCCGACGCACAGGGCCTTATCACAGTCACATCTTTATGCCGATGCATTGGGTCTTATCATTAAGTCACATCTTTGCGCCGATGCACAGGGTCTTAATCACAGTCACATCTTTGCGCCGATGCACAGTGGGTCTTATCACAGTCACATCTTTATGCCGATTTGCATTGGGTCTTTATCACAGTCACATCTTTACGCCGACGCACAGGGTCTTTATCACAGTCACATCTTTGCGTTGCCGCACAGGGTCTTTATCACAGTCACATCTTAGGCCGATGCACAGGGTCTTCATCACAGCCACATCTTTATGCCGATTTACAGGGTCTTATAATACAGTCACATCTTTGTGCCGATGCACAGCGTCTTATCACAGTCACATCTTATGCCGATTTACAGTGGGTCTTACTCACAGTCACATCTTTATGCCGATGCACAGGGTCTTATCACAGCCACATCTTTATGCCGATTTACAGGGTCTTTATCACAGCCACATCTTTATGCCGATGCACAGGGTCTTATCACAGTCACATCTTGTGCCGATGCACAGGGTCTTTATTACAGTCACATCTTTGTGCCGATGCACAGGGTCTTTATTACAGTCACATCTTTACGCCGATGCACAGGGTCCTTACTCACAGTCACATTTTGCGCCGACGCACAGGGTCTTATCACAGTCACATCTTTATGCCGATGCATAGGGTCTTTATCACAGTCACATCTTTGTGCTCGATGCACAGGGTCTTTAAAACAGCCACACTTTGTGCCGATGCACAGGGTCTTATCACAGTCACATCTTTATGCCGATTTATTGTGGGTCTTTACTACAGTCACATCTTTATGCCGACGCACAGGGTCTTATACTACAGTCACATCTTTGGCCGATGCATTGGGTCTTTATCACAGTCACATCTTTGTGCCGACGCACAGGGCCTTAAAACCAGCCACATCTTTGTGCCGATTTATAGGGTCTTATCATTAACTCACATCTTTATGCGTCGATGCACAGGGTCTTTAAAACAGCCACATCTTTGCGTTGATGCATAGGGTCTTACTACAGCCACATCTTTATGCCGATGCACAGGGTCTTTATTACAGTCACATCTTGCGCTGATGCACAGGGTCTTTATTACAGCCACATCTTTATGCCGATTTATAGGGCCTTATTATTACAGTCACATCTTTGTGTCGACGCATTGGGTCTTAAAAACAGCCACATTTTGTGTTGATGCACAGGTCTTTTATTACAGTCACATCTTTATGTCTGATGCATAGTGGCCTTATTACAGTCACATCTTTGTGTTGATGCATTAGGGTTTAAAACAGCCACATTTTGTGTTGATGCATAGGGTTTATTACAGTTACATTTTATGTTGATGCATAGGGTTTTATTACAGTTACATTTTATGTTGATGCATAGGGTTTTATTACAGTTACATTTTATGTTGATGCATGGGGTTTTAAAACAGCTACATTTTGTGTTGATGCATAGGGTTCTAAAACAGTTACATTTTGTGTTGATGCACAGAGTTTTAAAACAGTTACATTTTGTGTTCATAAATTTAGTGTGAATCGGAAATACATAAAAAACAAATATTTAAGTGTGGTGACACAGTTAAACCTGCTATTGTGTTATTATTTCCGTTATAGCCTGCGGAAATTAAGCCTAAAGCATGATTTGTATTTTTATTTTGCCAGTTTTCTTGGAAAAAGCACTTTACTATATTATCAACCCGGACTTGTTTTTTTTGTGTTTTTTTAATATCGCTTCATTAAATAAGTAATTGACAGCCAAAGTGTTACACACGGTTACACAAGAGGACTTGTACCACAGGTGTTTTGTAAGTCCATTGACTCACAGAGGGACATTACGAGTACAAATCTCACCTCAGTTAAATTCTAAAGCAGTTAGAAAGAGGTAACCACGATACCTGTTCGTTTCTGTATCATCAAAGTATAATGCTCACGTATCGAGGTCAAAGTTTAAAGGTGTATTTAACGAGAAATTAACATTGTATTAACGTAACTTTAAAGGCTTAGAATGGATCATTATATTACATATTTTCAGCTCAATAGATCACGTCTTTTCGATAAACTAAATTTCTCTCGTACAAAAAATCGCGATGTCTTAAAGTTGTATCCATATTATTATTTTAATTTAAGTATTACACACACTAAATTTAAAAGAAAACAAACATTATTCTGTCTTTATTTCCCGGATGTAATCCACCCAACCGTGTATGCAGAATAAAAATACTTCCAGAAATACCTCGTGAAGTAGCAGACGAAGAATTAGTTCAGCTACTTGAATAACGAGTTTTTTGTTTTTTTTTCAGGCACGTTAGACACCTAACGTATATAAGAAAAAATGATAAATTCATAAAATATAACTAAATCAAAATAATTGCGACATTATCTTAACGTAATTTTCAACTATAAAGAATGGTGTAGTTCAATCGGACGGTTGAAAATCAAAAGACTTAAACTTTTAACCATTGTAAGAACAACCAATGTATTAATTTATTAACTATTTAAATCTATAATTTAAAAAACAACAACACATAATTGTGTGTAATATTGCTCTTTAAATACGCATCCGCATGCTCATTTGAAAAACTTTACTTTTTAATTGTTCACGTGACCTATTACTTTCCAAATTATGGATATTAACTTTGGTAAGACTGCATCTCTTCATTCATATGGCTTAAACAATCACCTGATGCATAGCACAACGTATTTTACATTTGTAAAAGAAATGATCTACATATAAATGTAGGGAGGTAATACGTTGTCTAGGCAATGCAGTACTACATTTCGTTTTGGCCCTGCATGGCCAAGCGTGTTAAGGCGTGCGACTCGTAATCTGAGGGTCGTGGGTTGGAATTTCCGTCACACCAAACAGTCTCTCTTTCAGCCGTGGAGACGTTATAATGTGACAGTCAATCTCACTATTCGTTGGCAAAGTTGTAGCCCAAGAGTTGGCGCTGGGTGGTGATGACTAGCTGCTTTCCCTCTAGTCTCACACTACTAAATTAAGAACGGCTAGTTAACGACCCAGCGAGTGTTGTTTACCAATAATAAGGCACCAATCAAATTAAATATTACTTTCAACTTGAATAAAATAACTTTCTTTGGGATCTACATTCTTTGGTCGAAACTCCTCTTTAAATTATTTATCCTTGTACTCATATCATTAAGAAATGTCGTAGTTTGCTTTAAAAACATATATAAAAAAAAATAAAATGTTTGTTTATTTTCTTAATTTCACACAAAGCTACTCGAGGGCTATCTGCGCTAGCCGTCCCTAATTTAGCAGTGTAAGACCAGAGGGAAGGCAGCTAGTCATCACCACCCACTGCCAACTCTTGGGCTACTCTTTTACTATCGAATAGTGGGATTCACCGTCACATTATAACGCCTCCACGGCTGAAAGAGAGACTGTTTGGTGTGACGGAGATTCCAACCCACGACCCTCAGATTACGAATCGCACGCCTTAACACGCTTGGCCATGCAGGGCCAAAACGAAATGTAGTACTGCATTGCCTAGACAACGTATTACCTCCCTACATTTATATGTAGATCATTTCTTTTACAAATGTAAAATACGTTGTGTTATGCATCAGGTGATTGTTTAAGCCATATGAATGAAGAGATGCAGTCTTACCAAAGTTAATATCCATAACAGTTGATAGAACAAAAGTCTTTCCGACTTTCAAAGGGTTGTGATAGTCGATCCTTGTCTAACAAGAACATTATTATCATTTTTCATAGATTGGACGTTTCCTTAAACAATGAACAGGATTTTTTATTACCATATGACAGTTATAAACAAGAAATTACAACTTTAGTGATTGATGCGTAGAACAGAAAATAGACAATAAGTGACTGGACGTGTGTACCATGTCTAATCACATTCTTGTACGTACATACCGATGAGCACAAATATAGAAATAAACCACATTAAGCACTTTACACTGATCATGTTGTTCCACAGTGCCAGCTAGGGAAGTGACGAAGTGTTTTCGAAGTGTCCGTTGGTCTTGGATTACTTTAAAAGAAAGAATAAACCCATATATTACGCTCTAACACTATTGCCGGTCATAGCTGTACTATAATACATCAATTCCATTGTGTCACACAAAGATTCTTTTAATAATGTAACAGCTCACTGCGTATTGTTAACACATTGACTGAAAGTGCATTTACAGCGACGTCGATCACGTTTGTAGCAACTTTATTCACTATATCTCTATTCGAACATCTTTAGGTGGGTTAAAAGGCTTTATTTGCTCACGTGATACTCTCTCAACATATGTGATATAATTGATAAAACATTTCCACCACCTCTGGGGCTCCAGTTATTATCGTGGGGAATATGGCCAACCTGATATTTCTTGTGATCCCCTGTAACGTATTACTAAATTGTCCTTATGGAAAGTTGGCATCATGCAAAGAACACACGAGCTTTCAGTTATGTTTGTAAAATAGCAAATCATGGACCATGGTCTTCCAAAAGAAAAATCGAGAGAACCTACGTGGATTTTATTTGTTTGTTATTAACTGCAAACCTACACAATGGAGAATTTGTTCTGTGCTCACTATGAGTATCGAAACCCGATTTTAGTGTCATAAGCCTTCAAACTTACCTCGAAGTAAATTAAACACAGAATAGTATGGGTTTTACTTAATTATAGAAGTAAAAGAATATACTTGCTTTTAAAATGATGTTCCAGCTACCATGATGCTCTTGGAGCAGCTACTCAATCAGTAATCGTAATAAACTTACGATTAACATTATCTTGTTATTGGTAACAGGAGATGTGTCCAGCTTCACCATAATGTATTTTCAGGGCTGAAGGGCTCTCTTCGTAGACCTAACTTTAAGGACTGCATTGTTATTTTAAAGGTTTTGTTGTGCGAGTAATTCTGCTTCCATTGAGAACACTAAAGGATCCATTCTTAACTGTCAACTACTTTAGTTTCATACACCGTTAAAAAAAATCTCGCTATATATACTTTTCTCCGGATATGATTAGAAATAGGCATAAATTAAATATATAGAACATGCTGAATAAATCGTCCGTGGGACCACAGTTAGAATCTGGGGCGACATACTGCTGCATTAGAATTTTAAAACTCGATTTTATAAAGCGATTAAAATATGTAAAATCATTGGTATATTAGATAGGTCAGTCTTATAAAAAAATAAAGATATTTTAGTTTTAAATATCTATTTTTCTGACACTTGCAAGTTAAAAAAAAAACTCATAATAATTATTTTTGGATTCAAGGAACAAAACCCAAGTCGAAACGTTTTCATGCATTTTATGGGAAGTCTGATTTTTGATACATTTGGAAATTAATGCCAGACAAGGAAATAAACATACGATTAAAGTGTCACTATTTTATTATTTATTTTAAAAAATTGTAACTAGATACGCGAAACGAAAGATAAGAAGGAAATATATCTGTCAAGTTGCATGTCTTACAAAACCCTTGAAGGATGGGGCGCATTGTTCTCAGAGGGTTCAATTTATTATAACTCTTTTGGAGCCTCACCACGTCGTTACAGTCCAGGTAGCCACGTCTGATTATACTCTATCTGGCAAATTTGAATCTCGACAATAGCCCTGCAGCGTAATTTCTATGGTAAAAATCTTTATCATATGACTGTTAAGGGCAAAGTACATTTCACCTCCCTGCGAACTTTAAATAATATTTATAGGGCAAGAGAAAGCTGATTTCTAGTGTCAGTTTCAACATTGTGATCGCACAGAAATCTAATGACACAGCATCTAACGACTTGACTGGTAAATCTTCATACGGAATACCCATTTTGCTCTCCAGATACTTGGGGTATGCAATTGCTGAATGGGAGATATGACTGGAAGCCTTACTTTGGTGAACTCATGTCCTGTTGATTTCATTTTCAGAAAGAAACACCTTTTGATTACGTAGGGTATTGTTGCTTGTGACACGTGAAATGTTTTTGCCACTGATCTTTGCGTTAATTACAAGATGCTGTATTTTGCTCATCATGACTAGATTACAACTTGTTACAGGTCTCTCTCCGGATGGTCTTTGTGTCTCAAACTGATCCACTTTTTTTTTTGTTTATCGATGCCTTTAGGTACAAGGTATATTACAGTCTTGGAAATTCTATATTTCCGAAATGAACACATTTTGTGATTTAAAATATAAGTCTTTGTATCAAAAGGGCTGTTACACACTTGTCTCAAAACAGAACAACGTTTGGAAGAATCAAACTACCAACAAAACACCAAAACTGAAATGTAGTTCTCATACATGCTGTTCCACCACGACTTGTCACGTTATTTTAATATCAGTATTTTAACCATGGTAAAATAATAAAGATCAAGGTATAGAATTGAGCAAACTTGTTTTTAGAAGCAATTAAAAGAAGAGAGTACTAAAACAAAAACTATACCAGAATGAGACTCTATGTACGCGCTCCTTGTTTCAAATAAGGCTTAGCCTGGTCCAATGGTTAACGCGTTGGACTGTGAAACTGAGGTCCACGTTTATAAACCTGTAACTCAAAAAATTATCGTGCGTCTATTTCATAATTTAAATACCTGCGCCAAAAATTTCTTATTACCAAGAGCAGCGAACTCAACACGTGAACACATCCCACATTATTAAGATAGTTGCATCGCTATATAAAATCCTGTAATATATTCAAAAATTATTCATACGAGAACAGCAAAATAAAAATGTTATAATGGTGCGGGCTTTTTTTAAACAATTTTCTTTCTCATCTAGGGATGGAGAAAATTTCTAGCTGTTTTTTTATTGTTTTTGAATTTTTCGCAGATACACGAGGGTTGGCTGGTTTTGTGTTTTATGGCGCGAGGTAACGAGGCTATCTTCGCTCTCTACACAAGGGATATCTACGTTATCCGTCTCTAATTTAGCAGTGTAAGACTAGACAAGAGGCAGCTCATCATCACCACCCACCGCCAACTCTTGAGCTACTCTTTTACCAACGAATAATAGAATTGACCGTCACATTATAACGTCCCCACAGCCGAAAGAGCGAGCATGTTTAGTACGATGGGGATTCGAATACGGGACCCTCGGATTATCAGTCAAGTGTTCTAACCACCGAGCCATGCCGGGCCAATGGCGAGGATATCTGATTTCCAACTGAAGAAAGTACAATAACCGTAACTTAAGATTCAGAAACCAACATGTATGTGAAGACGAACAACGTGAGAGCATCCTTATGTTTTTATATTTATTTTTCTCTACATTTCTAAAATATATTAAAATAAGTACCATTTTATGATCCACGACTATAAGACAAAGAATAAAATTATAAATATAGATAAAAAAAGTCGTTACGTATATAATTAACACGTTATGAGCTTGAATGACTTACCAAAATAATAAGAGATTTTTCACGCTATGCCTATCAATTTTAATTCAAGCGTGTTATTGGCACATTTGGCGTGTCATAATTTAGTATGGAAGGTGATCGCAACTAACCACGGTATTAGAACGCGAAACATATACAAATATATACCTGTATATACCTGTTTAACAACATTATGTTTTAGTATATGTAGCGCTCATCTGTCCGATTTTCAGATACGGTATCGAAACGAGGAACTGAAACGGGTGCGAGCACCAATGTAGGTTAAGATTCCTTAGTTCAAAGTCATGGCCGTCTGAACCAGATAATAAAGTGAGGAAGATCTGGTTTATGAGAAATATTAACCGTTTTATCAGGCTTATATTACCCATCCCTCGAAGATAATGAACTTTTAGATAAGATGTAGAAACTGGTGGTGTTAATTAAGGTCTTGTCCGATTTTAGCTGAAGCACAATACACTTGCTTTGAAATTTATTTTGTGGCTGTTATCTCCTCTAAATAAAACCCTAAGCTTAAGCAATATTTTCCATTTTCTAGACCAAACAACAACTGTAGCCAATCTCTAGTGGGCTGTTCTATAAATTGTTCAGTACAGATGTGGGTTGACAAAAATATGGGAGATATTTAAGAAGGAATAGTCGTTGAAGAAGTCTATAGATGAATTTTAAAGGGTTGACAAATATATGAAAGATATTTAGGAATATAAGTGTTGTAGAAGTCTATAGAAAGGTTTAACAAGGGTTAACAATATGTTGGGAGATATTTAAAAGGTATAGTCGTTGTAGAACTTTATAGAAGAGTTTTAAAAAAGGGTTCACAAATATATAAAAGATATTTAGGAAGAAATAGTCGTTGCAAAATTCTATAGAACAATAGAAACAAAGTGCGTTGACAAACATATGGGGAGATAACTCTAAAGATATAGTAAGGTATAGTCGTTGTAGAAGTCTGAAGAAAAGTTTTAAAAGGGTATCAAACATATAGGGAGATATTTAGGAAGGTACAGTTGCTCGTAGAAGTCTGCATAATGAAGTCTTTAAAAGAGTTGAAAATATATGGGTGATATGTAGGAAGAAATAGTCGTTGTATAAATCCATAGAAGAGTTTATAAAGTGTTAACACAACATATGGGAGACATTTAGAAAGGAATAGTCGTTGTAGAAGTCTATAAAAGAGTTTTAAAATGGCTGACAAGCATATATGGGAGATATTTTAGCAAGATGTAGTCGTTGTAGAATCTCTAGAAGAATTTTAAAACAGTTAACAAATATATGGGAGATATTCAGAAAGATATAGTCGTTGTAGAAGTCTATAGAAGAATTTAAAAAGGTTAGACAACATATGAAAGATAGATTAAGAAAGCATAGACGTTATAGAAGTTCATATAGAAGAGTTTTAAAAGGGTTAAAAAAATAAACTGGGAGATATTTAAAAATGTATAGTCGTTTTAGAAATCTATAGAAGAGTTTTAAAAGGACTGACAATATATGGAAGATATTGAGGAAAACATAGTCGTTGTAAAGTCCATAGAAGAGTTTTAAAAGGTTAACAAACATATCTGAGATACTTAGGAATGCATAGTCGTCGTAAAAGTCTGGCCAAAATAACTTTAAAAAGGGCTGACAAGCATATGGAGATATTTAGGATGAAATAGTCACTGCAGAAACCCATGAAAAAAATTTAAAAAGGGTTGACAACATATGAGATATATTAAATGCGAAAGAATAGTCAAGCTTGCAGAAGTCCGTAGAAAAGTTTTTAAAAAGGGTTGACAAATATATGGGAGATATTTAGGAAAGTATAGTCGTTGTAGAAGTCTATAGAAAGGTTTAAAAGGGTTAACAAACATATCGGAGATAATTTAGAAGTGTATATAGTCGTTGTAGAACCTCTATAGAAGAAGAGTTTTAAAAAGGGACGACAAATATAAGATTAGACATTTAGGAAGGCATAATTGTTGCTGGAAGTCCATAAGAGTTGGTTTAAAAAGGGTTAACAAACATATGTGGGAGATATTTGTGCTGGGCGATAGTCCTGTAAAACCTATAGAAGAATCTCTTAAAAAGGGTTGACAAACGTATGTGGGAGATACTTAGGAAAGGTATATCTGCTGTAGAAGTCCATACAAGAGGTTTAAAAATGCTGACAAATACATATGGGAGATATTTCTCAAAGGTATATCCGTCTGTAACAAGTCCATAGAAAGAATCTTAAAAAAAGATGACAAAACATATAGAAAGATATTTAAAAAGGTATAGTCGTTGTAGAAGTCTATAGAGAAGGTTTAAAAAAATAGTTAACAAATATAGAATGGGAGATATTTAAAAAAGGGTATAGTCGTTGTAGAACCTTATATAGAAGAATTTAAAAGGTTTGACAACATATATGGGAGATATTTAGGATAGGCATAATGTATGTAGAAGCTCATATAGAATGTTTAAAAGGGTTAAAAAAACATATGGGGAGATATTTAGGAAAGCATACCCGCTGCAGAAGTCTATAGAAATTGGCCTAGTGCTGGCTGACAAACATATGGGAGATATTTTGGAAGGTAT